>NC_133333.1:263418202-263592435 GCF_042186555.1 Aquarana catesbeiana | reverse complement strand
GATTATATGTCATATTACATTATATATCTCTGTATGTTGTGTGATTATATGTCATATTACATTATATATCTCTGTATGTTGTGTGATTATATGTCATATTACATTATATATCTCTGTATGTTGTGTGATTATATGTCATATTACATTATATATCTCTGTATGTTGTGTGATTATATGTCAGTATTACATTATATATCTCTGTATGTTGTGTGATTATATGTCATATTACATTATATATCTCTGTATGTTGTGTGATTATATGTCATATTACATTATATATCTCTGTATGTTGTGTGATTATATGTCATATTACATTATATATCTCTGTATGTTGTGTGATTATATGTCAGTATTACATTATATATCTCTGTATGTTGTGTGATTATATGTCATATTACATTATATATCTCTGTATGTTGTGTGATTATATGTCATATTACATTATATATCCTGTATGTTGTGTGATTATATGTCATATTACATTATATATCCTGTATGTTGTGTGATTATATGTCATATTACATTATATATCTCTGTATGTTGTGTGATTATATGTCATATTACATTATATATCCTGTATGTTGTGTGATTATATGTCATATTACATTATATATCTCTGTATGTTGTGTGATTATATGTCATATTACATTATATATCTCTGTATGTTGTGTGATTATATGTCATATTACATTATATATCTCTGTATGTTGTGTGATTATATGTCATATTACATTATATATCTCTGTATGTTGTGTGATTATATGTCATATTACATTATATATCTCTGTATGTTGTGTGATTATATGTCATATTACATTATATATCTCTGTATGTTGTGTGATTATATGTCATATTACATTATATATCTCTGTATGTTGTGTGATTATATGTCATATTACATTATATATCTCTGTATGTTGTGTGATTATATGTCATATTACATTATATATCTCTGTATATTGTGGTCATTCAGATGATTATCTAATAGTTTCTTGAAGCTATCAATGCTCCCCACTGAGACCACCGCCTGTGGAAGGGAATTCCACATCCTTGCCACTCTTACAGTAAAGAACCCTCTACATAGTTTAAGGTTAAACCTCTTTTCTTCTAATTGTAATGAGTGGCCACGAGTCTTATTAAACTCTCTTCTGCGAAAAAGTTTTATCCCTATTGTGGGGTCACCAGTCCGGTATTTATATATTGTGGGGTCACCAGTCCGGTATTTATATATTGTGGGGTCACCAGTCCGGTATTTATATATTGTGGGGTCACCAGTCCGGTATTTGTATATTGTGGGGTCACCAGTCCGGTATTTATATATTGTGGGGTCACCAGTCCGGTATTTGTATATTGTGGGGTCACCAGTCCGGTATTTATATATTGTGGGGTCACCAGTCCGGTATTTATATATTGTGGGGTCACCAGTCCGGTATTTATATATTGTGGGGTCACCAGTCCGGTATTTGTATATTGTGGGGTCACCAGTCCGGTATTTGTATATTGTGGGGTCACCAGTCCGGTATTTATATATTGTGGGGTCACCAGTCCGGTATTTATATATTGTGAGGTCACCAGTCCGGTATTTATATATTGTGGGGTCACCAGTCCGGTATTTATATATTGTGGGGTCACCAGTCCGGTATTTGTATATTGTGGGGTCACCAGTCCGGTATTTATATATTGTGGGGTCACCAGTCCGGTATTTGTATATTGTGGGGTCACCAGTCCGGTATTTATATATTGTGGGGTCACCAGTCCGGTATTTATACAATGAAATCATATCCCCTCTCAAGCGTCTCTTCTCCAGAGAGAATAAGTTCAGAGCTCACAACCTTTCCTCATAACTAAGATCCTCCAGACCCTTTATTAGCTTTGTTGCCCTTCTTTGTACTCGCTCCATTTCCAGTACATCCTTCCTGAGGACTGGTGCCCAGAACTGGACAGCATACTCCAGGTGCGGCCGGACCAGAGTCTTGTAGAGCGGGAGAATTATCGTTTTATCTCTGGAGTTGATCCCTTTTTAATGCCAATATTCTGTTTGCTTTGTTAGCAGCAGCTTGGCATTGCATGTCATTGCTGAGCCTATCATCTACTAGGACCCCCAGGTCCTTTTCCATCCTAGATCCCCCCAGAGGTTCTCCCCCCAGTCTATAGATTGACTTCAGATTTTTACCACCCAAATGCATTATTTTACATTTTTCTACATTGAACCTCATTTGCCATGTGTTTTTCTGGATATTTTTGTTGTTATTCTCTCACTGTTATAATAAACCGACCCATAAAATTATAGACTGATCGATCCTTTGTCACAAAATCAGCAGCCGATCAAATCCTTTTTTCCCTCTCTGTTTAAACCTGCCTTATACACAGTGTGAGGAGCACCGGGGGAGGGAGCTGGGAGTTGGGAACGGGGTGTAGGAAGCACGGGGGGGGGTTGGCTGGAAATTGGGAAGGGGGTGGGGAGAGCTAGGAAGGGGGTGGGGGAAGCACTGGGGGGAGGGGAGCTGGGCTCTGAGAAGTGAAATTTCATCCCCCAATCTTTGTAAATTGACTTTTGGACAGACTATACGGCAATGCTGATAATAACCTCTCAATGTGGGTGTGGTCATACATCCTGTTCATTCTGATTCTGTTGATTGTTTGGAACCCCTCAATGTGAATAATGTGGGACTTCCTCAGGGGGCCCCAGACACAGAAGGATAAAGTATTGTGTGGTGTGAAGTGTGGAGTCAGCAGGAATGACGTATCGCTATTATCAATCACTCGCCTGCTTCCCCTCATATGATGTGACGGGGTGAGGAGGTCTGGGAGGTAATTAGTAGACTTCAGTAGCTTTACTTTAATGAATCCGCCCGCAGTGAGCGCCCCCATCCATCATCTCAGACGTGTCTTCAGGGATACAATACATTTCCAGCGCTGGTTTCTGATCCTTCCACCCACCGCTGTCCATATAATGAGGTAGTAGGAGGGGCCTCTCTGCTCACAAGGCCGCCATTATTGAAGAGGTAATTGGACGTCAAGGTTTTAATGATTTCACAACACATGGTCCTTGGATTTGCTGATTTGTATTTCTTCACCTTAAACAGATGGTCATCTCTGTCCCGGATACAGAAACTACCAGCAGATAATTAGCGCTGACTGCTGAGAAATACGACCTAAAATCATCCGACACAAATGGTGCCCATCCCCCCACCGCTGACAACACTCACATGGAGGAGAGCCAGAACCTCTCACGTGGAGGAGAGCCGGAACCTCTCACGTGGAGGAGAGCCGGAACCTCTCACGTGGAGGAGAGCCGGAACCTCTCACGTGGAGGAGAGCCGGAACCTCTCACGTGGAGGAGAGCCGGAACCTCTCACGTGGAGGAGAGCCAGAACCTCTCACATGGAGGAGAGCCGGAACCTCTCACATGGAGGAGAGCCAAAACCACTCACATGGAGGAGAGCCGGAACCTCTCACATGGAGGAGAGCCAGAACCTCTCACATGGAGGAGAGCCGGAACCTCTCACATGGAGGAGAGCCGGAACCTCTCACATGGAGGAGAGCCAAAACCACTCACATGGAGGAGAGCCGGAACCTCTCACATGGAGGAGAGCCAGAACCTCTCACATGGAGGAGAGCCGGAACCTCTCACATGGAGGAGAGCCGGAACCTCTCACATGGAGGAGAGCCAAAACCACTCACATGGAGGAGAGCCGGAACCTCTCACATGGAGGAGAGCCGGAACCTCTCACATGGAGGAGAGCCAAAACCACTCACATGGAGGAGAGCCGGAACCTCTCACATGGAGGAGAGCCAGAACCCCTCACATGGAGGAGAGCCAGAACCTCTCACATGGAGGAGAGCCAAAACCACTCACATGGAGGAGAGCCGGAACCTCTCACATGGAGGAGAGCCGGAACCTCTCACATGGAGGAGAGCCAGAACCTCTCACATGGAGGAGAGCCGGAACCTCTCACATGGAGGAGAGCCGGAACCTCTCACATGGAGGAGAGCCGGAACCTCTCACATGGAGGAGAGCCAGAACCTCTCACATGGAGGAGAGCCGGAACCTCTCACGTGGAGGAGAGCCAGAACCTCTCACGTGGAGGAGAGCCAGAACCTCTCACGTGGAGGAGAGCCAGAACATCTCACGTGGAGGAGAGCCAGAACATCTCACGTGGAGGAGAGCCAGAACATCTCACGTGGAGGAGAGCCAGAACCCCTCACGTGGAGGAGAGCCAGAACCTCTCACGTGGAGGAGAGCCAGAACCCCTCACGTGGAGGAGAACCAGAACCTGTCACGTGGAGGAGAGCCGGAACCTCTCACGTGGAGGAGAGCCGGAACCTCTCACGTGGAGGAGAGCCGGAACCTCTCACGTGGAGGAGAGCCGGAACCTCTCACGTGGAGGAGAGCCGGAACCTCTCACGTGGAGGAGAGCCGGAACCTCTCACGTGGAGGAGAGCCGGAACCTCTCACATGGAGGAGAGCCAGAACCTCTCACGTGGAGGAGAGCCGGAACCTCTCACGTGGAGGAGAGCCAGAACCTCTCACGTGGAGGAGAGCCAGAACCTCTCACGTGGAGGAGAGCCAGAAAAACTCACATGGAGGAGAGCCGGAACCTCCAATGTGGATGGGATCTGGTTGCTTGTGGCCATAGCTGACAATTGTCCCCAAAGCCGGTCTTGGGTTTAGGTGACCCCACCGATGGACTGATTACTGGAAAAGCGTCCAATGATCAGTTGTGTAATAAAGTGTACCTGCGGTAAATGTGAGGATGGTGAAGGGCGGCACGTGGAGAGATGGAGAATAAAAACCTGATTTATATATTGTGACAATATAAACTGCTGGGCTTGGCCTGAAAATAATGTCCTTCTAGGCACACCATGGTATTATGTAAGGGTAAAAGAGAACCTGCCACAGAAATGTCCCATTGGAGAGAATTAATATGTGAACACCTGACCATCACACGACCTACTGTACATGGCAAAAATGATGTGATGTGAACCCCCTCCCCCCCAAATGATGGAGTTCAGGGGTCTCCAGTGAAGGTCCCGGTAATTCTCCATCATACAAAGACATTGCAGACAATTGTGCTCTTCCAACCTTGTGGTAACAGTTTGGTGAGGATCATTTTCTGTTCTAGCATGACTGTGCCCCCCCCGTGTACAAAGCATGACTGTGCCCCCCCCCCCGTGTACAAAGCATGACTGTGCCCCCCCCCGTGTACAAAGCATGACTGTGCCCCCCCCCGTGTACAAAGCATGACTGTGCCCCCCCCCCGTGTACAAAGCATGACTGTGCCCCCCCCGTGTACAAAGCATGACTGTGCCCCCCCCCGTGTACAAAGCATGACTGTGCCCCCCCCCGTGTACAAAGCATGACTGTGCCCCCCCCGTGTACAAAGCATGACTGTGCCCCCCCCCGTGTACAAAGCATGACTGTTTCCCCCCCCCGTGTACAAAGCATGACTGTGCCCCCCCCCCGTGTACAAAGCATGACTGTGCCCCCCCATGTACAAAGCATGACTGTGCCCCCCCCCGTGTACAAAGCATGACTGTGCCCCCCCATGTACAAAGCATGACTGTGCCCCCCCCCCGTGTACAAAGCATGACTGTGCCCCCCCCCGTGTACAAAGCATGACTGTGCCCCCCCCCCCATGTACAAAGCATGACTGTGCCCCCCCCCGTGTACAAAGCATGACTGTGCCCCCCCCCCGTGTACAAAGCATGACTGTGCCCCCCCCCCCGTGTACAAAGCATGACTGTGCCCCCCCCGTGTACAAAGCATGACTGTGCCCCCCCCGTGTACAAAGCATGACTGTGCCCCCCCGTGTACAAAGCATGACTGTGCCCCCCCCGTGTACAAAGCATGACTGTGCCCCCCCCGTGTACAAAGCATGACTGTGCCCCCCCCGTGTACAAAGCATGACTGTGGCCCCCCCCGTGTACAAAGCATGACTGTGCCCCCCCCGTGTACAAAGCATGACTGTGCCCCCCCCGTGTACAAAGCATGACTGTGCCCCCCCATGTACAAAGCATGACTGTGGCCCCCCCCGTGTACAAAGCATGACTGTGCCCCCCCCGTGTACAAAGCATGACTGTGCCCCCCCCGTGTACAAAGCATGACTGTGCCCCCCCCCGTGTACAAAGCATGACTGTGGCCCCCCCCGTGTACAAAGCATGACTGTGCCCCCCCCCGTGTACAAAGCATGACTGTGCCCCCCCCGTGTACAAAGCATGACTGTGCCCCCCCCGTGTACAAAGCATGACTGTGCCCCCCCCGTGTACAAAGCCAACTCTATAAAGACATGTGACCAGTTTTGTGTGGAGGAACTCCAGTGTCCTGTACAGAGCCCTGACCTCATCCCTACTGATCACCTGACCTCCTCCCTACTGATCACCTGACCTCATCCCTACTGATCCCCTGACCTCATCCCTACTGATCACCTGACCTCCTCCCTACTGATCACCTGACCTCATCCCTACTGATCACCTGACCTCATCCCTACTGATCCCCTGACCTCCTCCCTACTGATCACCTGACCTCCTCCCTACTGATCCCCTGACCTCCTCCCTACTGATCACCTGACCTCATCCCTACTGATCACCTGACCTCCTCCCTACTGATCACCTGACCTCATCCCTACTGATCACCTGACCTCATCCCTACTGATCCCCTGACCTCCTCCCTACTGATCACCTGACCTCATCCCTACTGATCCCCTGTCCTCCTCCCTACTGATCACCTGACCTCATCCCTACTGATCACCTGACCTCCTCCCTACTGATCACCTGACCTCATCCCTACTGATCACCTGACCTCCTCCCTACTGATCCCCTGACCTCCTCCCTACTGATCACCTGACCTCATCCCTACTGATCACCTGACCTCCTCCCTACTGATCACCTGACCTCATCCCTACTGATCCCCTGACCTCCTCCCTACTGATCACCTGACCTCATCCCTACTGATCACCTGACCTCCTCCCTACTGATCCCCTGACCTCCTCCCTACTGATCACCTGACCTCATCCCTACTGATCACCTGACCTCCTCCCTACTGATCACCTGACCTCATCCCTACTGATCACTTGACCTCATCCCTACTGATCCCCTGACCTCCTCCCTACTGATCACCTGACCTCCTCCCTACTGATCCCCTGACCTCCTCCCTACTGATCACCTGACCTCATCCCTACTGATCACCTGACCTCCTCCCTACTGATCACCTGACCTCATCCCTACTGATCACCTGACCTCATCCCTACTGATCCCCTGACCTCCTCCCTACTGATCACCTGACCTCATCCCTACTGATCCCCTGACCTCCTCCCTACTGATCACCTGACCTCATCCCTACTGATCACCTGACCTCCTCCCTACTGATCACCTGACCTCATCCCTACTGATCACCTGACCTCCTCCCTACTGATCCCCTGACCTCCTCCCTACTGATCACCTGACCTCATCCCTACTGATCACCTGACCTCATCCCTACTGATCACCTGACCTCATCCCTACTGATCCCCTGACCTCCTCCCTACTGATCATCTGACCTCATCCCTACTGATCACCTGACCTCGTCCCTACTGATCCCCTGACCTCCTCCCTACTGATCACCTGACCTCATCCCTACTGATCACCTGACCTCATCCCTACTGATCCCCTGACCTCATCCCTACTGATCCCCTGACCTCATCCCTACTGATCACCTGACCTCATCCCTACTGATCACCTGACCTCCTCCCCACTGATCACCTGACCTCATCCCTACTGATCACCTGACGTCATCCCTACTGATCTCCTGACCTCTTCCCCACTGATCACCTGACCTCCTCCCCACTGATCACCTGACCTCCTCCCCACTGATCACCTGACCTCCTCCCCACTGATCATCTGACCTCCTCCCTACTGATCACCTGACCTCCTCCCTACTGATCACCTGACCTCATCCCTACTGATCCCCTGACCTCCTCCCCACTGATCACCTGACCTCCTCCCTACTGATCCCCTGACCTCCTCCCTACTGATCACCTGACCTCATCCCTACTGATCACCTGACCTCATCCCTACTGATCCCCTGACCTCCTCCCTACTGATCACCTGACCCCAACCCTACTGATCACCTGACCTCATCCCTACTGATCACCTGACCCCCTCCCTACTGATCCCCTGACCTCCTCCCTACTGATCACCTGACCTCATCCCTACTGATCACCTGACCTCCTCCCCACTGATCACCTGACCTCCTCCTCACTGATCACCTGACCTCCTCCCTACTGATCCCCTGACCTCCTCCCTACTGATCACCTGACCTCATCCCTACTGATCACCTGACCTCCTCCCTACTGATCACCTGACCTCCTCCCTACTGATCCCCTGACCTCATCCCTACTGATCCCCTGACCTCCTCCCTACTGATCACTTGACCCCAACCCTACTGATCACCTGACCTCATACCTACTGATCCCCTGACCTCCTCCCCACTGATCACCTGACCTCAACCCCACTGATCACCTGACCTCCTCCCTACTGATCACCTGACCTCATCCCTACTGATCACCTGACCCCCTCCCTACTGATCACCTGACCTCCTCCCTACTGATCACCTGACCTCAACCCTACTGATCACCTGACCTCCTCCCTACTGATCACCTGACCTCATCCCTACTGATCCCCTGACCTCCTCCCTACTGATCACCTGACCTCATCCCTACTGATCACCTGACCTCCTCCCTACTGATCACCTGACCTCATTCCTACTGATCACCTGACCTCATCCCTACTGATCACCTGACCTCAACCCTACTGATCACCTGACCTCATCCCTACTGATCACCTGACCTCATCCCTACTGATCACCTGACCCCAACCCTACTGATCACCTGACCTCATCCCTACTGATCCCCTGACCTCCTCCCTACTGATCACCTGACCTCCTCCCTACTGATCCCCTGACCTCCTCCCTACTGATCACCTGACCTCATCCCTACTGATCACCTGACCTCAACCCTACTGATCACCTGACCTCATCCCTACTGATCACCTGACCTCCTCCCTACTGATCCCCTGACCTCCTCCCTACTGATCTCCTGACCCCCTCTCTACTGATCCCCTGACCTCCTCCCTACTGATCACCTGACCTCCTCCCTACTGATCACCTGACCTCATCCCTACTGATCCCCTGACCTCATCCCTACTGATCACCTGACCTCATCCCTACTGATCACCTTTGAGGTGAATTGGAATGCCACTTGTGAGGTCTTCTCATCCAGCATCATTACCTGACCTCACAAATGGGACAAATTCCCACAGACACCCCCCAATATCTTGTGGAGGGTCTTCCTAGATGAGTGGGGGATGGTAAAGCTGAAGGCACTGATCTGATATTAGTCCAGAGACTGCAATCCCCACAACCACCAAAGGCCTGAAGAAGGAAGAGCCCAACCCCCGGAAGCGAGTCGGCCATGTTTTATTTCATACACCAATAAAGACCTCATTGTTTTCCATGTGGGTGGAGTTTCGCAGACTTTCTATTTATAGTCGGGGCCCCTCACTTCCTGTCTCAGAATCTGCAAATAAAATTGTAATGGTTCCCCGACCCCTGACCTCTGACCCCTGAAATGCGTCGGCTCTTCTTTAGTGCAGACCAATGAATGAGTTTGGAGTCACAGTCTATGAATCGGTCTGATGACCTTCCATCAGTTATTTTCCAGGACCAGCACGTTGTCCCCACTGGAGAAATCCCCTCCTCCAACTGTCCGGGGACAGGGTGAGGGTTAACCATCCAATGGGGACAGCCGGGAACTCCCCTCACTTTTTACTGTCACATCCTCAGAACAGGAAGTAAATGGAAATCTCTCCAGTAGGACACAACGATTCCCCGCCCCCCACAACCCCGCCCCCCCAAGAAGAACTCAGGGTGCAGTATTATAGAAACATGTTCTAATAAAATAAGGCGTCTATTCCACAAGTAGATATGATAAAACGGCATCTCAGGTACATGATCAATGCCTCTATATATGCCATGGTCCGGTGATGACGTCCCATAGGACGAAACATATCGGTCAGAGCTACAGCAGTGATGTCTCCACGCCCACTTAGGCATTGATCGTGTACCTGAGATGATGTTTTATTCTTTTTACTTGTGATATTTTTTCAAGCACTTAAGGACCAGCCGCTGCAGTTATGCTGTAGCAGGTTGGCTCCGCTGGGCGAATCACCGTATCTGTACGTCGGGCGCTTTAATCTCTAGGGGCACGATGACGGAGCCGATGTGCGATGCCAACGGGCGCGATGCCAACGGGCGCAATGCCCACCGGCCACCCGCGATCGCTCCTGACAGAGACAGAACGGACATCTGTGAATGTGAATAGAAAGATCTCTGTTCTGTCAGGGGAGGAGAGACAGATCTGTGATCCTAATGATCAGGAACAGCGATCTGTCTCCTCCTCCAGGCAGTCCCCTCCCCCCACACTTAGAACACTGCCAGGTAACACATTTAACCCCTTGATCGCCCCCTAGTGTTATCCCCTTCCCTGCCATTTATACAGTAATCAGTGGCTATTTTTAGCTCTGTATAAATGTCAGTGGTCCCAAAAAAGTGTCCGATGTGTCCGCCGCAATGTTGCAGTCCCGCTAAAAATCACAGATCACCATCATTACTAGTAAAAGAAATAAAATAAAAATGCCATAAAATCAATAAGCTATAACTTCTGTGCAAACCAATCAATACGCGCTTATCGAGTTTTTTCTTTTAACCAAAAATATGTAGAAGAATATCGTCCGAAACCGAGGAAAACATTTGTCTTTTTATGTTTTGTTTGAGGATATTTATTATAGTAAAAAATAAAAAATATTCTTTTCTTTTCACAATTGTCTCTTTTTTTGTTTATAGAGCAAAAAATAAAACCCGCAGAGATGATCAAATCCCACCAAAGGAAAGTTCTATTTGTGGGAAAAAAGGACGTCAGTTTTGTTTGTGTACAACGTCACATGACCGCGCGATTGTCAGTTAAAGCGACACAGTGCCAAATCGCAAAAAATGGCCTGGTCATTAAGGGGGGTAAATCCTTCCGGGGCTGAAGAGGTTAAAGCGTGATTTCAAATATCGCTTCATGAGAGTTCTTCTCCTCGCACATTCATTTCATTTCTAGACGGCTTGTTTATGGTGAGATGAGCGCCGTGTACTGTGCCGTTTGCGGGGAAGTCTCCAGCCATCCATCTGCTCATCCATCCATCCGCTCATCCATCCGCTCATCCATCCATCCGCTCATCCATCCGCTCATCCATCCATCCGCTCATCCATCCGCTCATCCATCCATCCGCTCATCCATCCATTCATCCATCCGCTCATCCATCCATCCATCCACTCATCCATCCATCCGCTCATCCATCCGCTCATCCATCCATCCATCCGCTCATCCATCCATCCGCTCATCCATCCGCTCATCCATCCATCCGCTCATCCATCCATCCATCCATCCGCTCATCCATCCATCCATCCACTCATCCATCCATCCGCTCATCCATCCGCTCATCCATCCATCCATCCGCTCATCCATCCATCCACTCATCCATCCGCTCATCCATCCATCCATCCATCCATCCGCTCATCCATCCATCCATCCGCTCATCCATCCGCTCATCCATCCATCCGCTCATCCATCCATCCATCCATCCGCTCATCCATCCATCCATCCGCTCATCCATCCGCTCATCCATCCATCCGCTCATCCATCCATCCATCCGCTCATCCATCCGCTCATCCATCCATCCGCTCATCCATCCATCCATCCGCTCATCCATCCGCTCATCCATCCATCCGCTCATCCATCCACTCACCCATCCATCCATCCATCCGCTCATCCATCCGCTCATCCATCCATCCGCTCATTCATCCATCCATCCGCTCATCCATCCGCTCATCCATCCATCCGCTCATCCATCCATCCGCTCATTCATCCATCCATCCGCTCATCCATCCGCTCATCCATCCATCCGCTCATCCATCCATCCATCCGCTCATCCATCCGCTCATCCATCCATCCGCTCATCCATCCATCCATCCGCTCATCCATCCGCTCATCCATCCATCCGCTCATCCATCCGCTCATCCATCCATCCGCTCATCCATCCGCTCATCCATCCATCCATCTGCTCATCCATCCATCCGCTCATCCATCCGCTCATCCATCCGCTCATCCATCCATCCGCTCATCCATCCACTCACCCATCCATCCATCCATCCGCTCATCCATCCGCTCATCCATCCATCCGCTCATTCATCCATCCATCCGCTCATCCATCCGCTCATCCATCCATCCATCTGCTCATCCATCCATCCGCTCATCCATCCGCTCATCCATCCATCCATCCGCTCATTCATCCATCCATCCGCTCATCCATCCATCCGCTCACCCATCCATTCGCTCATCCATCCGCTCATCCATCCGCTCATCCATCCATCCATCCGCTCATCCATCCATCCGCTCATCCATCCATCCATCCGCTCATCCATCCATCCATCCGCTCATCCATCCATCCGCTCATCCATCCGCTCCGCTCATCCATCCATCCGCTCATCCATCCGCTCATCCATCCATCCGCTCATCCATCCGCTCATCCATCCATCCGCTCATTCATCCATCCATCCGCTCATCCATCCGCTCATCCATCCGCTCATCCATCCACTCATCCATCCATCTGCTCATCCATCCGCTCATCCATCCATCCGCTCATCCATCCATCCGCTCATCCATCCGCTCATTCATCCATCCGCTCATCCATCCATCCGCTCATTCATCCATCCATCCGCTCATCCATCCGCTCATCCATCCATCCATCCACCCAGCCATCTATCCATTCATCCATTCATCCATTCATCCATCCGCTCATTCATCCATCCATCCGCTCATATATCCGCTCATCCATCCACTCATCCATCCGCTCATCCATCCATCCACTCATCCATCCACTCATCCATCCACTCATCCATCCATCCGCTCATCCATCCACTCATCCATCCGCTCATCCATCCGCTCATCCATCCATCCGCTCATCCATCCATCCGCTCATCCATCTGCTCATCCATCCATCCACTCATCCATCCACTCATCCATCCATCCGCTCATCCATCCACTCATCCATCCACTCATCCATCCACTCATCCATCCGCTCATCCATCCGCTCATCCATCCATCCGCTCATCCATCTGCTCATCCATCCGCTCATCCATCCGCTCATCCATCCATCCGCTCATCCATCCGCTCATCCATCCGCTCATCCATCCATCCGCTCATCCATCCGCTCATCCATCCATCCGCTCATCCATCCATCCACTCATCCATCCATCCGCTCATCCATTCGTCCGCTCATCCATCCATCCGCTCATCCATCCGCTCATCCATCCGCTCATCCGCATCATCCATCTATTTATCCATCCTCTCATCGATCCATCCATCCATCTGCCCATCCGCTCATCCATCCGCTCATCCATCCATCCGCTCATCCATCCATCTATCCATCCGCTCATCATCCGCTCATCCATCCATCCGCTCAATCAGCCATCTATCCATTCATCCAGCCATCCATCTGCTCATCCTTCCATCCGCTCATCCATCCATTCTTCCATCCATCCGCTCATCCATCCATCCGCTCATCCATCCATCCGCTCATCCATCCACTCATCCTTCCATCCACTCATCCATCCATCCGCTCATCCATCCGCTCATCCATTCTTCCATCCGCTAATCCATCCGTTCATCCATTTGCTCATCCATCCATCCGCTCATCCAACCATCCATCCATCCGCTCATCCATCCGCTCATCCATCCATCCGCTCATCCAACCATCCATCCATAAGCTCATCCATCTGCTCATCCATCCGCTCATCCATCCATCCGCTCATCCATTAATCCATCCGCTCATCCATCCATCCATTCTTCCATCCATCCATCCGCTCATCCATCCATCCATTCTTCCATCCATCCATCTGCTCATCCATCCATCCGCTCATCCATCCATCCATTCTTCCATCCATCCATCCGCTCATCCATCCATCCATTCTTCCATCCATCCATCCGCTCATCCATCTGTTCATCCATCCATCCATCTGCTCATCCATACGCTCATCCATCCATCCATTCATCCATCTATCCATCTGCTCATCCATTCATCCGCTCATCCATTAGCTTATCCATTTGCTCATCCGCTCATCCATCCATCCATTTATCCATCCACTCATCCATCCATCCGCTCATCCATTAGCTTATCCATTTGCTCATCCGCTCATCCATCCATCCGCTCATCCATCCATCTGCTCATCCATCCATCCGCTCATCCATCCATCCGCTCATCCATTAATCCATCCGCTCATCCATCCGCTCATCCATCCATCCGCTCATCCATCCGCTCATCCATCCATCCGCTCATCCATCCATCCGCTCATCCATCTGGTCATCCATTAATCCATCTGCTCATCCATCTGTTTATCCTCTCATCAATCCATCCATTCTTTCATACATCCATCTGCTCATCCATCCATCCGCTCATCCATCCATCCGCTTATCCATCCATCCGCTCATCCATCTATCCGCTCATCCATCCATCCATCCACCCGCTCATTCATCCGCTCATCTATCCATCCGCTCATCGATCAGCTCATCCATCCGCTAATCCATCCGTTCATCCATTTGCTCATCCATCCGCTCATCCATCCGCTCATCCATTAGCTTATCCATTTGCTCATCCGCTCATCCATCCATCCGCTCATCCATCCATCTGCTCATCCATCCATCCGCTCATCCATTAATCCATCCGCTCATCCATCCGCTCATCCATCCATCCGGTCATCCATTAATCCATCTGCTCATCCATCTGTTTATCCTCTCATCGATCCATCCATTCTTTCATCCATCCATCCGCTCATCCATCCATCCGCTCATCCATTAATCCATCCGCTCATCCATCCGCTCATCCATCCGCTCATCCATCCATCCGGTCATCCATTAATCCATCTGCTCATCCATCTGTTTATCCTCTCATCGATCCATCCATTCTTTCATACATCCATCCGCTCATCCATCCATCCGCTTATCCATCCATCCGCTTATCCATCCATCCGCTCATCCATCCATCCGCTCATCCATCCATCCATCCGCCCGCTCATTCATCCGCTCATCTATCCATCCGCTCATCGATCAGCTCATCCATCCGCTAATCCATCCGTTCATCCATTTGCTCATCCTTCCATCTGCTCATCCGCTCATCCAACCATCCATCCATTCTTCCATCATCCGCTCATCCATCCATCCGCTCATCCATCCATCCATCCATTCTTCCATCATCCGCTCATCCATCCATCCGCTCATCCATCCATCCATCCGCTCATCCATCTGTTTATCCTCTCATCGATCCATCCATTCTTTCATCCATCCATCTGCTCATCCATCCATCCGCTCATCCATCCATCCATCCGCTCATCCACTAATCCATCTGCTCATCCATCCATCCATCCGCCCGCTCATTCATCCGCTCATCCATCCGCTCATTCATCCATTTATCCATCCGCTCATCGATCAGCTCATCCATCCGCTAATCCATCCGTTCATCCATCCGCTCATCCATCCATCCATCCATCCGCTCATCCACTAATCCATCCGCTCATCCATCCATCCATCCGCCCGCTCATTCATCCGCTCATCCATCCATCCGCTCATTCATCCATTTATCCATCCGCTCATCGATCAGCTCATCCATCCACTAATCCATCCGTTCATCCATCCGCTCATCCATCCATCCGCTCATCCATTCATCCATCCGCTCATCCATCCATCCATCCGCTCATCCATCCATCCGCTCATCCATCCATCCATCCGCTCATTCATCCATCCATCCGTTCATCCATCCATCCGCTCATCCATCCATCCATTCATCCATCTATCCATCTGCTCATCCATTCATCCGCTCATCCATCCATTTATCCATCCACTCATCCATCCATCCGCTCATCCATTAGCTTATCCATTTGCTCATCCGCTCATCCATCCATCCGCTCATCCATCCATCTGCTCATCCATCCGCTCATCCATCCATCTGCTCATCCATCCGCTCATCCATCCGCTCATCCATCCATCTGCTCATCCATCCATCCGCTCATCCATCCGCTCATCCATCCATCCATCCGCTCATCCATCCATCTGCTCATCCATCCATCCATCCGCTCATCCATCCATCCATCCGCTCATCCATCCATCCGCTCATCCATTAATCCATCCGCTCATCCATCTGTTTATCCTCTCATCGATCCATCCATTCTTTCATACATCCATCTGCTCATCCATCCATCCGCTCATCCATTAATCCATCCGCTCATCCATCCATCCATCCGCTCATCCATCCATCCATCCATCCATCCATTCTTCCATCCATCCGCTTATCCATCCATCCGCTTATCCATCCATCCGCTCATCCATCTATCCGCTCATCCATTCTTCCATCCGCTCATCCATCCATCCATCCATCCGCTCATCCATCTGTTTATCCTCTCATCGATCCATCCATTCTTTCATCCATCCATCTGCTCATCCATCCATCCGCTCATCCATCCATCCATCCGCTCATCCACTAATCCATCCGCTCATCCATCCATCCATCCATCCGCCCGCTCATTCATCCGCTCATCCATCCGCTCATTCATCCATTTATCCATGCGCTCATCGATCAGCTCATCCATCCACTAATCCATCCGTTCATCCATCCGCTCATCCATCCATCCGCTCATCCATCCATCCGCTCATCCATCCGCTCATCCATCCATCCATCCGCTCATCCATCCATCCGCTCATCCATCCGCTCATCCATCCATCCATCCGCTCATCCATCCATCCGCTCATCCATCCGCTCATCCATCCATCCATCCGCTCATCCATCCATCCGCTCATCCATCCGCTCATCCATCCATCCATCCGCTCATCCATCCGCTCATCCATCCGCTCATCCATCCATCCATCCGCTCATCCATCCATCCGCTCATCCATCCATCCATCCGCTCATCCATCCATCCGCTCATCCATCCGCTCATCCATCCATCCGCTCATTCATCCATCCATCCGCTCATCCATCCATCCATCCGCTCATCCATCCATCCATCCGCTCATCCATCCGCTCATCCATCCATCCGCTCATTCATCCATCCATCCGCTCATCCATCCATCCATCCGCTCATCCATCCGCTCATCCATCCATCCGCTCATTCATCCATCCATCCGCTCATCCATCCGCTCATCCATCCATCCGCTCATCCATCCATCCGCTCATCCATCCACTCATCCATCCATCCGCTCATCCATCCACTCATCCATCCATCCGCTCATCCATCCATCCATCCATCCATCCATCCGCTCATCCATCCATCCATCCATCCATCCGCTCATCCATCCATCCATCCATCCGCTCATCCATCCATCCGCTCATCCATTTATCCATCCGCTCATCGATCAGCTCATCCATCCGCTAATCCATCCGTTCATCCATTTGCTCATCCATCCATCCGCTCATCCATCAGCTCATTCGCTCATCCATCTATCCATTCATCCATCTGCTCATCCATCCATCCATCCATTCTTCCATCCGCTCATCCATCCATCCGCTCATCCATTCTTCCATCCGCTCATCCATCCATCCGCTCATCCATTCTTCCATCCGCTCATCCATCCATCCTCTCATCGATCCATCCATCCATCCGCTCATCCATCCATCTTGGGTTTTCTCCCTCAGTCACGGTGGGACCTCCTGTAGTTTGAGGATCTGGTGAGGAGTTTTGGTAGTTGGTGGTGAATAGTCTTTTCGCACTTATAATTAATTTGTATGAATTTTGTAAATTTTTGGGGAATTTTAATGAATTTGATGGATTTTTTTGGTAGTGCAGAGAAATCCCGATGACGAAATTCATGAAAAAACCATCCCGGCACAAATCCGACCAATGAGAAGAGAATATACAGACGGGGAAGACGTCCAATTATATGATAGAAGTTCCTGTACCGGGGGAGGGGAAATCTATTCTGTGACGCACCGCTGACATCAGAGCGAGGAGAACATGTGAATGAGTGACTTGTATAGCGCTACCTATGCGAACTGAATCGCCTCAGGGCGCTTTTTGCTGCCGGTGTCCATCTGCTGTATAGCGCGGTCCTTCACCCCATGGGGTCCCGACACGCTTACATACAACATACAACATACACATATTTAGCCAATTTTTCGACAGGATCTAATTAACTTTCCAGCATGTCTTTGGAATGTGGGAGGAAACCGGAGAACCCGGAGGAAACCCACGCAGGCGCAGGGAGAACATGCAAACTCCAGGCAGATGGTGTCGTGATTGGGATTTGAACCAGTGACCCTATTGCTGTTAGGTGAATGTGCTGCCCACTACACCACTGTGCCACCCACTACACTACTGTGCCGCCCACTACACCACTGTGCCGCCCACTACACCACTGTGCCGCCCACTACACCACTGTGCCGCCCACTACACCACTGTGCCGCCCATGTGAGAAGGAATGGCGGAGTTCCCCTTTACCACAAAAGAAAATCAGCAGATCGATGTAATGAATGTATTCACTGGGGGAGGAGCACCTATAGGGGGACAGACACGTATGAAAGACACGTATGAGGACAGACAAGTATGGGGACAGACACGTATGAAAGACACGTATGGGGACAGACACGTATGAAAGACACGTATGAGGACAGACACGTATGAGGACAGACACGTATGAGGACAGACACGTATGAGGACAGACACGTATGAAAGACACGTATGAGGACAGACACGTATGAGGACAGACACGTATGAGGACAGACACGTATGAGGACAGACACGTATGAAAGACACGTATGAGGACAGACACGTATGGGGACAGACACGTATGGGGACAGACACGTATGAAAGACACGTATGAGGACAGACACGTATGAGGACTGACACGTATGAGGACAGACACGTATGAGGACTGACACGTATGAAAGACACGTATGAGGACAGACACGTATGGGGACAGACACGTATGAAAGACACGTATGAGGACAGACACGTATGAGGACAGACATGTATGAGGACTGACACGTATGAAAGACACGTATGAGGACAGACACGTATGGGGACAGACACGTATGAAAGACACGTATGAGGACAGACACGTATGAGGACTGACACGTATGAAAGACACGTATGAGGACAGACACGTATGGGGACAGACACGTATGAAAGACACGTATGAGGACAGACACGTATGAGGACAGACATGTATGAGGACAGACATGTATGAGGACAGACATGTATGAGGACAGACATGTATGAGGACAGACATGTATGTGGAGAGACACATATGAGGACAGACATGTATGAAAGACACATATGGGGACAGACACGTATGAGGACAGACACGTATAGGGACAGACACATATGAGGACAGACACGTATGTGGACAGACACGTATGTGGACAGACACGTATGAGGGCAGACACGTATGAGGGCAGACACATATGAGGACAGACACGTATGAGGACAGACAGGTATGAGGACAGACAGGTATGAGGACAGACACGTATGAGGACAGACACGTATGAGGACAGACACGTGTGGAGGGACACAGATCAGGACAGACACGTGTCTGTCCCCATATGTATGGGGACAGACACGTATGAAGACAGACATGTATGAGGACATACATGTATGGGGATATACATGTATGGGGACAGACATGTAGGAGGACAGACATGTAGGAGGACAGACATGTATGAGGACAGACACGTATGTGGAGAGACACATATGAGGACAGACACGTATGAGAATAGACACGTATGAGGACAGACATGTATGAAAGACACGTATGGGGACAGACACGTATGAGGACAGACACGTATGAGGACAGACACGTATGGGGACAGACACGTATGGGGACAGACACGTATGAAAGTCACGTATGGGGACAGACACGTATGAGGACAGACACGTATGTGGACAGACACGTATGTGGACAGACACGTATGAGGGCAGACACGTATGAGGGCAGACACGTATGAGGACAGACACGTATGAGGACAGACAGGTATGAGGACAGACAGGTATGAGGACAGACACGTATGTGGAGAGACACGTATGTGGAGAGACACGTATGTGGAGAGACACAGATGAGGACAGACACGTATGAGAATAGACACGTATGAGGACCGACACGTATGAGGACAGACACGTATGAGGACAGACACGCGTGGAGGGACACAGATCAGGACAGACATGTGTCTGTCCCCATATGTATGGGGACAGACACGTATGAAGACAGACATGTATGAGGACATACATGTATGGGGACAGACATGTATGAGGACAGACATGTATGAGGACAGACACGTATGTGGAGAGACACATATGAGGACAGACACGTATGAGAATAGACACGTATGAGGACAGACATATATGTGGAGGGACACAGATCAGGACAGACATGTATGAAGACAGACATGTATGGGGACAGACATGTATGTGGACAGACATGTATGAGGATAGACACGTATGGAGACAGACACGTATGGAGACAGACACGTATGAGGACAGACACGTATGGAGACAGACATGTATGGGGACAGACACGTATGGGAACAGACATGTATGTGGACAGACATGTATGAGGATAGACACGTATGGAGACAGACACGTATGAGGACAGACACGTATGGAGACAGACACGTATGGGGATAGACACTTATGAGGACAGACACGTATGAGGACAGACACGTATGAGGACAGACACGTATGAGGACAGACACGTATGAGGACAGACATGTATGAGGACTGACACGTATGAGGACAGACACGTATGAGGACAGACACGTATGAGGACAGACACGTATGAGGACAGACACGTATGAGGACTGACACGTATGAGGACAGACACGTATGAGGACAGACACGTATGGGAACAGACACGTATGAGGACTGACAGGTAAGTGGACAAACAAGCCACGTTTGCAGAGCAGTGAAGGAGTGGAAGGGTTGGCTGGCTGTTCCCGGGAATCTGGGGGTGTGTATATTTTGGGGTCTACTCTAAGCATGGAAGGGTCCCTGTGAGGAACTCTCCAACATGTCAATGGCTGGCCCACATGGGTGACCCACCTTTCTGGAGTTTATTGGAATTCTCATCAATCCAGAAAAAGAGATTGGCAAACTCGCAGTCGCATAGCCAAGGGTTCCCCTCCAGGCGGACGGTCCGGAGAGACGGCAGCGATTCCAGCACCGCCACGCTTATACTTTGCAGATTATTGTCATTGAGTTCCAGCACTTGGAGAGCGTCCAGGTTCTCGAAGGCTTCTTGGTGAACCTCCGAGAGATTATTGTTCCCCAGACTTAGCTTGATGAGCCGGTCGGCCGATTTGAAAATCCCGGCTTCCAGCTGGGTCAGGTTGTTGTAACTTAAATCCAGGAAGACCAGGCGGGTGGAGGTGCTGAAGGTGCCCTCCTCCAGCGCGGTCAGCGAGTTGTTCCGGAGGTCCAGGTAGACCAGGTCAGCATAGAACAAGAACAGGTCCGCCGGGATGGACTGGATGTGGTTGTTGGCGGCCAGAAGTTTCCGAATGTCCAAGGGGAAGAGATTGGGAAGGCTGGGAAGTCCTTGATCCCGGCAGTCTATGGTGTGATAGTCCAAGCAGAGGCAGACAGAAGGGCAAAGGAGACTTCGAGGTAACATGAGGAAGAGGCAAACCAGGCAGAAGAGAGGCGAGGCGTAGCAGAGGACGCATGGCAGCATTGTAGAGGATTTCCAAGGACTAGGACAGAGACATTGTTCTCCTCTCCTTCTATGTGAATGGATCCTGGAGATCACATAACATCACAGATCAGATGGCAGCAGACATGGGGGAGGGGAATAAAATAGTCACTCACCCAATCTGCCGAGAGAAAACCAATCACATCCACCATGGATCGGAGAACCTGTGGAGGAAACGTCAGCAAATTTACTGACACCCACCATTTCCATACAATGTAGATCTACGGAGGGGATTTACTAAAGGCAAATAGACGGCGCACTCTGCAAGTGCAATTCCTCCACCCAATCACGTGCCAGGGAAATAAAAAAAACAACATCTTTGCTTGCATGTGATTGGATGATGGAAGTCAGCAGACCTCCCCCTCATTTATTACTAAGCTCTGGAGCAACTGTATTATGCGAAGTCGTTAGTAAATCCCCCCCATTGTGTCCCCCCATCTCTACCGCACATTCACATCCCCCCATCTCTACCACACATTCACATCCCCCATCTCTACCACACATTCACATCCCCCCATCTCTACCGCACATTCACATCCCCCCATCTCTACCGCACATTCACATCCCCCATCTCTACCGCACATTCACATCCCCCCATCTCTACCGCACATTCACATCCCCCATCTCTACCGCACATTCACATCCCCCATCTCTACCGCACATTCACATCCCCCATCTCTACCGCACATTCACATCCCCCATCTCTACCGCACATTCACATCCCCCCATCTCTACCATACATTCACATCCCCCCATCTCTACCGCACATTCACATCCCCCCATCTCTACCACACATTCACATCCCCCCATCTCTACCATACATTCACATCCCCCCATCTCTACCACACATTCACATCCCCCATCTCTACCATACATTCACATCCCCCATCTCTACCACACATTCACATCCCCCCATCTCTACCGCACATTCACATCCCCCCATCTCTACCATACATTCACATCCCCCCATCTCTACCGCACATTCACATCCCCCCATCTCTACCACACATTCACATCCCCCGTCTCTACCGCACATTCACATCCCCCCATCTCTACCATACATTCACATCCCCCCATCTCTACCGCACATTCACATCCCCCCATCTCTACCACACATTCACATCCCCCATCTCTACCGCACATTCGCATCCCCCATCTCTACCGCACATTCACATCCCCCATCTCTACCGCACATTCACATCCCCCATCTCTACCACACATTCACATCCCCCCATCTCTACCGCACATTCACATCCCCCCATCTCTACCATACATTCACATCCCCCCATCTCTACCGCACATTCACATCCCCCATCTCTACCGCACATTCACATCCCCCCATCTCTACCGCACATTCACATCCCCCCATCTCTACCATACATTCACATCCCCCCATCTCTACCGCACATTCGCATCCCCCATCTCTACCGCACATTCGCATCCCCCCATCTCTACCATACATTCACATCCCCCCATCTCTACCGCACATTCACATCCCCCATCTCTACCACACATTCACACCCCCCATCTCTACCGCACATTCACATCCCCCATCTCTACCACACATTCACATCCCCCCATCTCTACCATACATTCACATCCCCCCATCTCTACCACACATTCACATCACCCCATCTCTACCGCACATTCACATCCCCCATCTCTACCGCACATTCACATCCCTCCATCTCTACCACACATTCACATCCCCCATCTCTACTGCACATTCACATCCCCCATCTCTACCACACATTCACATCCCCCATCTATACCGCACATTCACATCCCCCCATCTCTACCGCACATTCACTTTCCCCATCTCTACCATACATTCACATCCCCCCACCTCTACCGCACATTCACATCCCCCCATCTCTACCATACATTCACATCCCCCATCTCTACCACACATTCACATCCCCCATCTCTACCATACATTCACATCCCCCCATCTCTACCGCACATTCACATCCCCCCATCTCTACCGCACATTCACATCCCCCCATCTCTACCGCACATTCACATCCCCCATCTATACCGCACATTCACATCCCCCCATCTCTACCGCACATTCACATGCCCCCATCTCTACCGCACATTCACATCCCCCATCTATACCGCACATTCACATCCCCCCATCTCTACCGCACATTCACATCCCCCATCTCTACCGCACATTCACATGCCCCCATCTCTACCGCACATTCACATCCCCATCTCTACCGCACATTCACATCCCCCATCTCTACCACACATTCACATCCCCCATCTATACCGCACATTCACATCCCCTCATCTCTACCGCACATTCACATTCCCCATCTCTACCATACATTCACATCCCCCCATCTCTACCATACATTCACATCCCCCATCTCTACCATACATTCACATCCCCCCACCTCTACCGCACATTCACATCCCCCCATCTCTACCGCACATTCACATCCCCCATCTCTACCACACATTCACATCCCCCATCTCTACCGCACATTCACATCCCCCCATCTCTACCGCACATTCACATCCCCCCATCTCTACCGCACATTCACATCCCCCATCTCTACCATACATTCACATCCCCCCATCTCTACCACACATTCACATCCCCATCTATACCGCACATTCACATCCCCCATCTATACCGCACATTCACATCCTCCATCTCTACCGCACATTCACATCCCCCATCTCTACCATACATTCACATCCCCCCATCTCTACCATACATTCACATCCCCCCACCTCTACCGCACATTCACATCCCCCCATCTCTACCGCACATTCACATCCCCCCATCTCTACCACACATTCACATCCCCCATCTCTACCATACATTCACATCCCCCATCTCTACCATACATTCACATCCCCCCATCTCTACCACACATTCACATCCCCATCTATACCGCACATTCACATCCCCCATCTATACCGCACATTCACATCCCCCATCTCTACCGCACATTCACATCCCCCATCTCTACCATACATTCACATCCCCCCATCTCTACCACACATTCACATCCCCCATCTCTACCACACATTCACATCCCCATCTCTACCATACATTCACATCCCCCCATCTCTACCACACATTCACATCCCCCATCTCTACCACACATTCACATCCCCCATCACTACCGCACATTCACATCCCCCCATCTCTACCGCACATTCACATCCCCCATCTATACCACACATTCACATCCCCCCATCTCTACCGCACATTCACATGCCCCCATCTCTACCGCACATTCACATCCCCATCTATACCACACATTCACATCCCCCATCTCTACCGCACATTCACATCCCCCCATCTCTACCACACATTCACATCCCCCATCTCTACCGCACATTCACATCCCCCCATCTCTACCACACATTCACATCCCCCATCTCTACCGCACATTCACATCCCCCCATCTCTACCACACATTCACATCCCCATCTCGACCGCACATTCACATCCCCCCATCTCTATCGCACATTCACATCACCCCATCTCTACCGCACATTCACATCCCCCCATCTCTACCGCACATTCACATCCCCCCATCTCTACCACACATTCACATCCCCCCATCTCTACCACACATTCACATCCCCCATCTCGACCATACATTCACATCCCCCATCTCTACCGCACATTCACATCCCCCATCTCTACCACACATTCACATCCCCCATCTCTACCGCACATTCACATCCCTCCATCTCTACCACACATTCACATCCCCCATCTCTACCGCACATTCACATCCCCCATCTCTACCACACATTCACATCCCCCATCTCTACCGCACATTCACATCCCCCATCTCTACCGCACATTCACATCCCCCATCTCTACCGCACATTCACATCCCCCCATCTCTACCGCACATTCACATCCCCATCTCTACCATACATTCACATCCCCATCTCTACCGCACATTCGCATCCCCCATCTCTACCGCACATTCACATCCCCATCTCTACCATACATTCACATCCCCCATCTCTACCGCACATTCACATCCCCCATCTCTACCGCACATTCACATCCCCCATCTCTACCACACATTCACATCCCCCCATCTCTACCATACATTCACATCCCCCATCTCTACCACACATTCACATCCCCCCATCTATACCACACATTCACATCCCCCATCTCTATCGCACATTCACATCCCCCCATCTCTACCACACATTCTCATCCCCCATCTCTACCGCACATTCACATCCCCCCATCTCTACCGCACATTCACATCCCCCCATCTCTACCGCACATTCACATCCCCCCATCTCTACCACACATTCACATCCCCCCATCTCTACCACACATTCACATCCCCCATCTCTACCGCACATTCACATCCCCCCATCTCTACCACACATTCACATCCCCCATCTCTACCGCACATTCACATCCCCCCATCTCTACCGCACATTCACATCCCCATCTCTACCGCACATTCACATCCCCCATCTCTACCGCACATTCACATCCCCCATCTCTACCACACATTCACATCCCCCCATCTCTACCGCACATTCACATCCCCCATCTCTACCGCACATTCACATCCCCCATCTCTACCACACATTCACACCCCCCCATCTCTACCATACATTCACATCCCCCCATCTCTACCGCACATTCACATCCCCCCATCTCTACCATACATTCACATCCCCCCATCTCTAAGGCACATTCACATCCCCCATCTCTACCGCACATTCACATCCCCCATCTCTACCATACATTCACATCCCCCATCTCTACCGCACATTCACATCCCCCCATCTCTACCACACATTCACATCCCCCATCTCTACCGCACATTCACATCCCCCCATCTCTACCATACATTCACATCCCCCCATCTCTACCGCACATTCACATCCCCCCATCTCTACCATACATTCACATCCCCCCATCTCTACCGCACATTCACATCCCCCCATCTCTACCATACATTCACATCCCCCATCTCTACCGCACATTCACATCCCCCATCTCTACCGCACATTCACATCCCCCATCTCTACCATACATTCACATCCCCCATCTCTACCACACATTCACATCCCCCCATCTCTACCGCACATTCACATCCCCCCATCTCTACCATACATTCACATCCCCCCATCTCTACCGCACATTCACATCCCCCCATCTCTACCACACATTCACATCCCCCGTCTCTACCGCACATTCACATCCCCCCATCTCTACCATACATTCACATCCCCCCATCTCTACCGCACATTCACATCCCCATCTCTACCGCACATTCACATCCCCCATCTCTACCGCACATTCACATCCCCCCATCTCTACCACACATTCACATCCCCCATCTCTACCGCACATTCGCATCCCCCATCTCTACCGCACATTCACATCCCCCATCTCTACCGCACATTCACATCCCCCATCTCTACCACACATTCACATCCCCCCATCTCTACCGCACATTCACATCCCCCCATCTCTACCATACATTCACATCCCCCCATCTCTACCGCACATTCACATCCCCCATCTCTACCGCACATTCACATCCCCCCATCTCTACTGCACATTCACATCCCCCCATCTCTACCATACATTCACATCCCCCCATCTCTACCGCACATTCGCATCCCCCATCTCTACCGCACATTCGCATCCCCCATCTCTACCGCACATTCACATCCCCCATCTCTACCACACATTCACACCCCCCATCTCTACCGCACATTCACATCCCCCATCTCTACCACACATTCACATCCCCCCATCTCTACCATACATTCACATCCCCCCATCTCTACCACACATTCACATCACCCCATCTCTACCGCACATTCACATCCCCCATCTCTACCGCACATTCACATCCCTCCATCTCTACCACACATTCACATCCCCCATCTCTACCGCACATTCACATCCCCCATCTCTACCACACATTCACATCCCCCATCTATACCACACATTCACATCCCCCCATCTCTACCGCACATTCACTTTCCCCATCTCTACCATACATTCACATCCCCCCACCTCTACCGCACATTCACATCCCCCCATCTCTACCATACATTCACATCCCCCCATCTCTACCACACATTCACATCCCCCATCTCTACCACACATTCACATCCCCCATCTCTACCATACATTCACATCCCCCCATCTCTACCGCACATTCACATCCCCCCATCTCTACCGCACATTCACATCCCCCCATCTCTACCGCACATTCACATCCCCCATCTATACCGCACATTCACATCCCCCCATCTCTACCGCACATTCACATGCCCCCATCTCTACCGCACATTCACATCCCCCATCTATACCGCACATTCACATCCCCCCATCTCTACCGCACATTCACATCCCCCATCTCTACCGCACATTCACATGCCCCCATCTCTACCGCACATTCACATCCCCATCTCTACCGCACATTCACATCCCCCATCTCTACCACACATTCACATCCCCCATCTATACCGCACATTCACATCCCCCCATCTCTACCGCACATTCACATTCCCCATCTCTACCATACATTCACATCCCCCCATCTCTACCATACATTCACATCCCCCCATCTCTACCATACATTCACATCCCCCCACCTCTACCGCACATTCACATCCCCCCATCTCTACCGCACATTCACATCCCCCATCTCTACCACACATTCACATCCCCCATCTCTACCGCACATTCACATCCCCCCATCTCTACCGCACATTCACATCCCCCCATCTCTACCGCACATTCACATCCCCCATCTCTACCATACATTCACATCCCCCCATCTCTACCACACATTCACATCCCCCCATCTATACCGCACATTCACATCCTCCATCTCTACCGCACATTCACATCCCCCATCTCTACCATACATTCACATCCCCCCATCTCTACCATACATTCACATCCCCCCACCTCTACCGCACATTCACATCCCCCCATCTCTACCACACATTCACATCCCCATCTATACCGCACATTCACATCCCCCATCTCTACCGCACATTCACATCCCCCCATCTCTACCACACATTCACATCCCCCATCTCTACCATACATTCACATCCCCCATCTCTACCATACATTCACATCCCCCCATCTCTACCACACATTCACATCCCCATCTATACCGCACATTCACATCCCCCATCTCTACCGCACATTCACATCCCCCATCTCTACCATACATTCACATCCCCCCATCTCTACCACACATTCACATCCCCCATCTCTACCACACATTCACATCCCCATCTCTACCATACATTCACATCCCCCCATCTCTACCACACATTCACATCCCCCATCTCTACCGCACATTCACATCCCCCCATCTCTACCGCACATTCACATCCCCCATCTATACCACACATTCACATCCCCCCATCTCTACCGCACATTCACATGCCCCCATCTCTACCGCACATTCACATCCCCATCTATACCACACATTCACATCCCCCATCTCTACCGCACATTCACATCCCCCCATCTCTACCACACATTCACATCCCCCATCTCTACCGCACATTCACATCCCCCCATCTCTACCACACATTCACATCCCCCATCTCTACCGCACATTCACATCCCCCCATCTCTACCACACATTCACATCCCCATCTCGACCGCACATTCACATCCCCCCATCTCTATCGCACATTCACATCACCCCATCTCTACCGCACATTCACATCCCCCCATCTCTACCGCACATTCACATCCCCCCATCTCTACCACACATTCACATCCCCCCATCTCTACCACACATTCACATCCCCCATCTCGACCATACATTCACATCCCCCATCTCTACCGCACATTCACATCCCCCATCTCTACCACACATTCACATCCCCCATCTCTACCGCACATTCACATCCCTCCATCTCTACCACACATTCACATCCCCCATCTCTACCGCACATTCACATCCCCCATCTCTACCACACATTCACATCCCCCATCTCTACCACACATTCACATCCCCCATCTCTACCACACATTCACATCCCCCATCTCTACCACACATTCACATCCCCCATCTCTACCGCACATTCACATCCCTCCATCTCTACCACACATTCACATCCCCCATCTCTACCGCACATTCACATCCCCCATCTCTACCACACATTCACATCCCCCATCTCTACCACACATTCACATCCCCCATCTCTACCACACATTCACATCCCCCATCTCTACCACACATTCACATCCCCCCATCTCTACCGCACATTCACACCCCCCATCTCTACCACACATTCACATCCCCCATCTCTACCGCACATTCACATCCCCCCATCTCTACCGCACATTCACATCCCCCCATCTCTACCGAACATTCACATCCCCCCATCTCTACCATACATTCACACCCCCCCATCTCTACCACACATTCACATCCCCCATCTCTACCGCACATTCACATCCCCCCATCTCTACCGCACATTCACATCCCCCCATCTCTACCATACATTCACATCCCCCATCTCTACCGCACATTCACATCCCCCATCTCTACCACACATTCACATCCCCCATCTCTACCGCACATTCACATCCCCATCTCTACTGCACATTCACATCCCCCCATCTCTACCGCACATTCAAATCCCCCATCTCTACCATACATTCACATCCCCCCATCTCTACCGCACATTCACATCCCCCATCTCTACCGCACATTCACATCCCCCATCTCTACCGCACATTCACATCCCCCCATCTCTACCGCACATTCACATCCCCCATCTCTACCGCACATTCACATCCCCCATCTCTACCGCACATTCACATCCCCCCATCTCTACCATACATTCACATCCCCCATCTCTACCACACATTCACATCCCCCATCTCTACCGCACATTCACATCCCCATCTCTACTGCACATTCACATCCCCCCATCTCTACCGCACATTCAAATCCCCCATCTCTACCATACATTCAAATCCCCCCATCTCTACCGCACATTCACATCCCCCATCTCTACCGCACATTCACATCCCCCATCTCTACCGCACATTCACATCCCCCCATCTCTACCATACATTCACATCCCCCCATCTCTACCACACATTCACATCCCCCCATCTCTACCACACATTCACATCCCCCATCTCTACCACACATTCACATCCCCCCATCTCTACCACACATTCACATCCCCCATCTCTACCGCACATTCACATCCCCCATCTCTACCGCACATTCACATCCCCCATCTCTACCGCACATTCACATCCCCCCATCTCTACCACACATTCACATCCCCCCATCTCTACCACACATTCACATCCCCCATCTCTACCACACATTCACATCCCCCATCTCTACCGCACATTCACATCCCCCCATCTCTACCACACATTCACATCCCCCATCTCTACCACACATTCACATCCCCCCATCTCTACCACACATTCACATCCCCCATCTCTACCGCACATTCACATCCCCATCTCTACCGCACATTCACATCCCTCCATCTCTACCGCACATTCACATCCCCCTATCTCTACCATACATTCACATCCCCCCATCTCTACCATACATTCACATCCCCCATCTCTACCGCACATTCACATCCCCCATCTCTACCGCACATTCACAATCCCCCCATCTCTACCGCACATTCACATCCCCCATCTCTACCACACATTCACATCCTCCATCTCTACCACACATTCACAATCCCCCCATCTCTACCATACATTCACATCCCCCATCTCTACCGCACATTCACATCCTCCATCTCTACCACACATTCACATCCCCCATCTCTACCGCACATTCACATCCCCCCATCTCTACCATAAATTCACATCCCCCATCTCTACCACACATTCACATCCCCCATCTCTACCATAAATTCACATCCCCCATCTCTACCACACATTCACATCCCCCATCTCTACCATACATTCACATCCCCCCATCTCTACCGCACATTCACATCCCCATCTCTACCATACATTCACATCCTCCATCTCTACCATAAATTCACATCCCCCATCTCTACCACACATTCACATCCCCCATCTCTACCATACATTCACATCCCCCCATCTCTACCGCACATTCACATCCCCCCATCTCTACCACACATTCACATCCCCCATCTCTACCATACATTCACATCCCCCCATCTCTACCGCACATTCACATCCTCCATCTCTACCATAAATTCACATCCCCCATCTCTACCGCACATTCACATCCCCCCATCTCTACCACACATTCACATCCTCCATCTCTACCATAAATTCACATCCCCCATCTCTACCACACATTCACATCCCCCATCTCTACCATACATTCACATCCCCCCATCTCTACCGCACATTCACATCCCCCCATCTCTACCACACATTCACATCCCCCATCTCTACCATACATTCACATCCCCCCATCTCTACCGCACATTCACATCCTCCATCTCTACCATAAATTCACATCCCCCATTTCTACCGCACATTCACATCCCCCCATCTCTACCACACATTCACATCCCCCATCTCTATCATAAATTCACATCCCCAATCTCTACCACACATTCACATCCCCCATCTCTACTGCACATTCACATCCCCCCATCTCTACCATACATTCACATCCCCCCATCTCTACCACACATTCACATTCCCCCATCTCTACCACACATTCACATCCCCCCATCTCTACCGCACATTCACATCCCCCATCTCTACCGCACATTCACATCCCCCCATCTCTACCGCACATTCACATCCCCCCATCTCTACCGCACATTCACATCCCCATCTCTACCATACATTCACATCCCCCATCTCTACCGCACATTCACATCCCCCATCTCTACCACACATTCACATCCCCCCATCTCTACCGCACATTCACACCCCCCATCTCTACCACACATTCACATCCCCCATCTCTACCGCACATTCACATCCCCCCATCTCTACCGCACATTCACATCCCCCCATCTCTACCGAACATTCACATCCCCCCATCTCTACCATACATTCACACCCCCCCATCTCTACCACACATTCACATCCCCCATCTCTACCGCACATTCACATCCCCCCATCTCTACCGCACATTCACATCCCCCCATCTCTACCATACATTCACATCCCCCATCTCTACCGCACATTCACATCCCCCATCTCTACCACACATTCACATCCCCCATCTCTACCGCACATTCACATCCCCATCTCTACTGCACATTCACATCCCCCCATCTCTACCGCACATTCAAATCCCCCATCTCTACCATACATTCACATCCCCCCATCTCTACCGCACATTCACATCCCCCATCTCTACCGCACATTCACATCCCCCATCTCTACCGCACATTCACATCCCCCCATCTCTACCGCACATTCACATCCCCCATCTCTACCGCACATTCACATCCCCCATCTCTACCGCACATTCACATCCCCCCATCTCTACCATACATTCACATCCCCCATCTCTACCACACATTCACATCCCCCATCTCTACCGCACATTCACATCCCCATCTCTACTGCACATTCACATCCCCCCATCTCTACCGCACATTCAAATCCCCCATCTCTACCATACATTCAAATCCCCCCATCTCTACCGCACATTCACATCCCCCATCTCTACCGCACATTCACATCCCCCATCTCTACCGCACATTCACATCCCCCCATCTCTACCATACATTCACATCCCCCCATCTCTACCACACATTCACATCCCCCCATCTCTACCACACATTCACATCCCCCATCTCTACCACACATTCACATCCCCCCATCTCTACCACACATTCACATCCCCCATCTCTACCGCACATTCACATCCCCCATCTCTACCGCACATTCACATCCCCCATCTCTACCGCACATTCACATCCCCCCATCTCTACCACACATTCACATCCCCCCATCTCTACCACACATTCACATCCCCCATCTCTACCACACATTCACATCCCCCATCTCTACCGCACATTCACATCCCCCCATCTCTACCACACATTCACATCCCCCATCTCTACCACACATTCACATCCCCCCATCTCTACCACACATTCACATCCCCCATCTCTACCGCACATTCACATCCCCATCTCTACCGCACATTCACATCCCTCCATCTCTACCGCACATTCACATCCCCCTATCTCTACCATACATTCACATCCCCCCATCTCTACCATACATTCACATCCCCCATCTCTACCGCACATTCACATCCCCCATCTCTACCGCACATTCACAATCCCCCCATCTCTACCGCACATTCACATCCCCCATCTCTACCACACATTCACATCCTCCATCTCTACCACACATTCACAATCCCCCCATCTCTACCATACATTCACATCCCCCATCTCTACCGCACATTCACATCCTCCATCTCTACCACACATTCACATCCCCCATCTCTACCGCACATTCACATCCCCCCATCTCTACCATAAATTCACATCCCCCATCTCTACCACACATTCACATCCCCCATCTCTACCATAAATTCACATCCCCCATCTCTACCGCACATTCACATCCCCATCTCTACCATACATTCACATCCTCCATCTCTACCATAAATTCACATCCCCCATCTCTACCACACATTCACATCCCCCATCTCTACCATACATTCACATCCCCCCATCTCTACCGCACATTCACATCCCCCCATCTCTACCACACATTCACATCCCCCATCTCTACCATACATTCACATCCCCCCATCTCTACCGCACATTCACATCCTCCATCTCTACCATAAATTCACATCCCCCATCTCTACCGCACATTCACATCCCCCCATCTCTACCACACATTCACATCCTCCATCTCTACCATAAATTCACATCCCCCATCTCTACCACACATTCACATCCCCCATCTCTACCATACATTCACATCCCCCCATCTCTACCGCACATTCACATCCCCCCATCTCTACCACACATTCACATCCCCCATCTCTACCATACATTCACATCCCCCCATCTCTACCGCACATTCACATCCTCCATCTCTACCATAAATTCACATCCCCCATCTCTACCGCACATTCACATCCCCCCATCTCTACCACACATTCACATCCCCCATCTCTATCATAAATTCACATCCCCAATCTCTACCACACATTCACATCCCCCATCTCTACTGCACATTCACATCCCCCCATCTCTACCATACATTCACATCCCCCCATCTCTACCACACATTCACATTCCCCCATCTCTACCACACATTCACATCCCCCCATCTCTACCGCACATTCACATCCCCCATCTCTACCGCACATTCACATCCCCATCTCTACCATACATTCAAATCCCCCCATCTCTACCGCACATTCACATCCCCCCATCTCTACCACACATTCACATCCCCCATCTCTACCACACATTCACATCCCCCATCTCTACCATACATTCACATCCCCCCATCTCTACCACACATTCACATCCCCCCATCTCTACCGCACATTCACATCCCCTATCTCTACCGCACATTCACATCCCCATCTCTACCGCACATTCACATCCCCCCATCTCTACCATACATTCACATCCCCCCATCTCATCCGCACATTCACATCCCCCCATCTCTACCGCACATTCACATCCCCTATCTCTACCGCACATTCACATCCCCCATCTCTACCATACATTCACATCCCCCCATCTCTACCGCACATTCACATCCCCCATCTCTACCACACATTCACATCCCCCATCTCTACCGCACATTCACATCCCCCATCTCTACCGCACATTCACATCCCCCATCTCTACCACACATTCACATCCCCCATCTCTACCACACATTCACATCCCCCCATCTCTACCATACATTCACATCCCCCATCTCTACCATACATTCACATCCCCCCATCTCTACCGCACATTCACATCCCCCATCTCTACCACACATTCACATCCCCCATCTCTACCATACATTCACATCCCCCCATCTCTACCACACATTCACATCCCCCATCTCTACCGCACATTCACATCCCCCATCTCTACCACACATTCACATCCCCCATCTCTACCGCACATTCACATCCCCCATCTCTACCACACATTCACATCCCCCATCTCTACCATACATTCACATCCCCCCATCTCTACCATACATTCACATCCCCATCTCTATAATACATTCACATCCTCCATCTCTACCGCACATTCACATCCCCCCATCTCTACCGCACATTCACATCCCCCATCTCTACCATACATTCACATCCCCCCATCTCTACCACACATTCACATCCCCCCATCTCTACCACACATTCACATCCCCCATCTCTACCATAAATTCACATCCCCCATCTCTACCGCACATTCACATCCCCCCATCTCTACCGCACATTCACATCCCCCATCTCTACCATACATTCACATCCCCCCATCTCTACCACACATTCACATCCCCCATCTCTACCATACATTCACTTCCCCCCATCTCTACCGCACATTCACATCCTCCATCTCTACCATACATTCACATCCCCCCATCTCTACCATACATTCACATCCCCCATCTCTACCGCACATTCACATCCCCCCATCTCTACCATACATTCACATCCCCCATCTCTACCATACATTCACATCCCCCATCTCTACCATACATTCACATCCCCCCATCTCTACCGCACATTCACATCCCCCATCTCTACCACACATTCACATCCCCCCATCTCTACCATACATTCACATCCCCATCTCTATAATACATTCACATCCTCCATCTCTACCGCACATTCACATCCTCCATCTCTACCACACATTCACATCCCCCATCTCTACCGCACATTCACATCCCCCATCTCTACCATAAATTCACATCCCCCCATCTCTACCGCACATTCACATCCCCCCATCTCTACCGCACATTCACATCCACCCATCTCTACCGCACATTCACATCCCCCATCTCTACCATACATTCACATCCCCCCATCTCTACCACACATTCACATTCCCCCATCTCTACCACACATTCACATCCCCCATCTCTACCGCACATTCACATCCCCCCATCTCTACCACACATTCACATCCCCCATCTCTACCGCACATTCAATTCCCCATCTCTACCGCACATTCACATCCCCCCATCTCTACCACACATTCACATCCCCCATCTCTACCGCACATTCACATCCCCCTATCTCTACCACACATTCACATTCCCCATCTCTACCATACATTCACATCCCCCCACCTCTACCATACATTCACATCCCCCATCTCTACCACACATTCACATCCCCCATCTCTACCACACATTCACATCCCCCATCTCTACCGCACATTCACATCCCCCCACCTCTACCGCACATTCACATCCCCCCATCTATACCACACATTCACATCCCCCATCTCTACCGCACATTCACATCCCCCATCTATACCGCACATTCACATCCCCCCATCTCTACCACACATTCACATCCCCCCATCTCTACCACACATTCACATCCCCCATCTCTACCACACATTCACATCCCCCCATCTCTACCACACATTCACATCCCCCATCTCTACCGCACATTCACATCCCCCATCTCTACCGCACATTCACATCCCCCATCTCTACCGCACATTCACATCCCCCCATCTCTACCACACATTCACATCCCCCCATCTCTACCACACATTCACATCCCCCATCTCTACCACACATTCACATCCCCCATCTCTACCGCACATTCACATCCCCCCATCTCTACCACACATTCACATCCCCCATCTCTACCACACATTCACATCCCCCCATCTCTACCACACATTCACATCCCCCATCTCTACCGCACATTCACATCCCCATCTCTACCGCACATTCACATCCCTCCATCTCTACCGCACATTCACATCCCCCTATCTCTACCATACATTCACATCCCCCCATCTCTACCATACATTCACATCCCCCATCTCTACCGCACATTCACATCCCCCATCTCTACCGCACATTCACAATCCCCCCATCTCTACCGCACATTCACATCCCCCATCTCTACCACACATTCACATCCTCCATCTCTACCACACATTCACAATCCCCCCATCTCTACCATACATTCACATCCCCCATCTCTACCGCACATTCACATCCACCATCTCTACCACACATTCACATCCCCCATCTCTACCGCACATTCACATCCCCCCATCTCTACCATAAATTCACATCCCCCATCTCTACCACACATTCACATCCCCCATCTCTACCATAAATTCACATCCCCCATCTCTACCACACATTCACATCCCCCATCTCTACCATACATTCACATCCCCCCATCTCTACCGCACATTCACATCCCCATCTCTACCATACATTCACATCCTCCATCTCTACCATAAATTCACATCCCCCATCTCTACCACACATTCACATCCCCCATCTGTACCACACATTCACATCCCCCATCTCTACCATACATTCACATCCCCCCATCTCTACCGCACATTCACATCCCCCCATCTCTACCACACATTCACATCCCCCATCTCTACCATACATTCACATCCCCCCATCTCTACCGCACATTCACATCCTCCATCTCTACCATAAATTCACATCCCCCATCTCTACCGCACATTCACATCCCCCCATCTCTACCACACATTCACATCCCCCATCTCTACCATAAATTCACATCCCCAATCTCTACCACACATTCACATCCCCCATCTCTATCATAAATTCACATCCCCAATCTCTACCACACATTCACATCCCCCATCTCTACTGCACATTCACATCCCCCCATCTCTACCATACATTCACATCCCCCCATCTCTACCACACATTCACATTCCCCCATCTCTACCACACATTCACATCCCCCCATCTCTACCGCACATTCACATCCCCCATCTCTACCGCACATTCACATCCCCATCTCTACCATACATTCAAATCCCCCCATCTCTACCGCACATTCACATCCCCCCATCTCTACCACACATTCACATCCCCCATCTCTACCACACATTCACATCCCCCATCTCTACCATACATTCACATCCCCCCATCTCTACCACACATTCACATCCCCCCATCTCTACCGCACATTCACATCCCCTATCTCTACCGCACATTCACATCCCCATCTCTACCGCACATTCACATCCCCCCATCTCTACCATACATTCACATCCCCCCATCTCATCCGCACATTCACATCCCCCCATCTCTACCGCACATTCACATCCCCTATCTCTACCGCACATTCACATCCCCCATCTCTACCATACATTCACATCCCCCCATCTCTACCGCACATTCACATCCCCCATCTCTACCACACATTCACATCCCCCATCTCTACCGCACATTCACATCCCCCATCTCTACCGCACATTCACATCCCCCATCTCTACCACACATTCACATCCCCCATCTCTACCACACATTCACATCCCCCCATCTCTACCATACATTCACATCCCCCATCTCTACCATACATTCACATCCCCCCATCTCTACCGCACATTCACATCCCCCATCTCTACCACACATTCACATCCCCCATCTCTACCATACATTCACATCCCCCCATCTCTACCATACATTCACATCCCCATCTCTATAATACATTCACATCCTCCATCTCTACCGCACATTCACATCCCCCATCTCTACCGCACATTCACATCCCCCATCTCTACCATACATTCACATCCCCCCATCTCTACCACATATTCACATCCCCCCATCTCTACCACACATTCACATCCCCCATCTCTACCATAAATTCACATCCCCCCATCTCTACCGCACATTCACATCCCCCCATCTCTACCGCACATTCACATCCCCCATCTCTACCATACATTCACATCCCCCCATCTCTACCACACATTCACATCCCCCATCTCTACCATACATTCACTTCCCCCCATCTCTACCGCACATTCACATCCTCCATCTCTACCATACATTCACATCCCCCCATCTCTACCATACATTCACATCCCCCATCTCTACCGCACATTCACATCCCCCCATCTCTACCATACATTCACATCCTCCATCTCTACCATACATTCACATCCCCCCATCTCTACCATACATTCACATCCCCCATCTCTACCGCACATTCACATCCCCCATCTCTACCATACATTCACATCCCCCATCTCTACCATACATTCACATCCCCCCATCTCTACCGCACATTCACATCCCCCATCTCTACCACACATTCACATCCCCCCATCTCTACCATACATTCACATCCCCATCTCTATAATACATTCACATTCTCCATCTCTACCGCACATTCACATCCTCCATCTCTACCACACATTCACATCCCCCATCTCTACCGCACATTCACATCCCCCATCTCTACCATAAATTCACATCCCCCCATCTCTACCACACATTCACATCCCCCATCTCTACCATAAATTCACATCCCCCCATCTCTACCGCACATTCACATCCCCCCATCTCTACCGCACATTCACATCCCCCATCTCTACCATACATTCACATCCCCCCATCTCTACCACACATTCACATCCCCATCTCTACCATACATTCACATCCCCCCATCTCTACCGCACATTCACATCCTCCATCTCTACCATACATTCACATCCCCCCATCTCTACCATACATTCACATCCCCCATCTCTACCATACATTCACATCCCCCCATCTCTACCGCACATTCACATCCCCCATCTCTACCACACATTCACATCCCCCATCTCTACCATAAATTCACATCCCCCATCTCTGCCGCACATTCACATCCCCCATCTCTACCACACATTCACATCCCCCATCTCTACCGCACATTCACATCCCCCCATCTCTACCGCACATTCACATCCCCCATCTCTACCGCACATTCACATCCCCCATCTCTACCATACATTCACATCCCCCCATCTCTACCATACATTCACATCCCCCCATCTCTACCACACATTCACATCCCCCCATCTCTACCACACATTCACATCCCCCATCTCTACCGCACATTCACATCCCCCCATCTCTACCACACATTCACATCCCCCATCTCTACCGCACATTCACATCCCCCATCTCTACCACACATTCACATCCCCCATCTCTACCGCACATTCACATCCCCCCATCTCTACTTCACATTCCCCATCTCTACCATACATTCATATCCCCCCACCTCTACCGCACATTCACATCCCCCCATCTCTACCATACATTCACATCCCCCCACCTCTACCGCACATTCACATCCCCCCATCTCTACCGAACATTCACACCCCCCATCTCTACCACACATTCACATCCCCCATCTCTACCGCACATTCACATCCCCCCATCTCTACCATACATTCACATCCCCCCATCTCTACCGCACATTCACATCCCCCATCTATACCGCACATTCACATCCCCCATCTCTACCGCACATTCACATCCCCCCATCTCTACCGCACATTCACATCCCCCCATCTCTACCGCACATTCACATCCCCCCATCTCTACCACACATTCACATCCCCCCATCTCTACCGCACATTCACATCCCCCCATCTCTACCGCACATTCACATTCCCCATCTCTACCATACATTCACATCCCCCCACCTCTACCGCACATTCACATCCCCCCATCTCTACCATACATTCACATCCCCCCACCTCTACCGCACATTCACATCCCCCATCTCTACCACACATTCACATCCCCCATCTCTACCACACATTCACATCCCCATCTCTACCGCACATTCACATCCCCCCATCTCTACCGCACATTCACATCCCCCATCTCTACCATACATTCACATCCCCATCTTTACCGCACATTCACATCCCCCCATCTCTACCGCACATTCACATCCCCCATCTCTACCATACATTCACATCCCCATCTCTACCGCACATTCACATCCCCCCATCTCTACCACACATTCACATCCCCCCATCTCTACCACACATTCACATCCCCCATCTCTACCGCACATTCACATCCCCATCTCTACTGCACATTCACATCCCCCCATCTCTACCGCACATTCAAATCCACCATCTCTACCATACATTCACATCCCCCCATCTCTACCACACATTCACATCCCCCATCTCTACCATACATTCACATCCCCCATCTCTACCGCACATTCACATCCCCCCATCTCTACCGCACATTCACATCCCCCATCTCTACCATACATTCACATCCCCCCAATCTCTACCGCACATTCACATCCCCCATCTCTACCGCACATTCACATCCCCCATCTCTACCGCACATTGACATCCCCCATCTCTACCGCACATTCACATCCCCCATCTCTACCACACATTCACATCCCCCATCTCTACCATACATTCACATCCCCCATCTCTACCGCACATTCACATCCCCCATCTCTACCACACATTCACATCCCCCATCTCTACCGCACATTCACATTCCCCATCTCTACCGCACATTCACATCCCCCATCTCTACCGCACATTCACATCCCCCCATCTCTACCGCACATTCACATCCCCCATCTCTACCGCACATTCACATCCCCCATCTCTACCGCACATTCACATCCCCCATCTCTACCACACATTCACATCCCCCATCTCTACCATACATTCACATCCCCCATCTCTACCGCACATTCACATCTCCCATCTCTACCACACATTCACATCCCCCATCTCTACCGCACATTCACATTCCCCATCTCTACCGCACATTCACATCCCCCATCTATACCGCACATTCACATCCCCCCATCTCTACCGCACATTCACATCCCCCATCTCTACCGCACATTCACATCCCCCCATCTCTACCGCACATTCACATCCCCCATCTCTACCACACATTCACATCCCCCATCTCTACCATACATTCACATCCCCCCATCTCTACTACACATTCACATCCCCCCATCTCTACCACACATTCACATCCCCCATCTCTACCGCACATTCACATCCCCCCATCTCTACCACACATTCACATCCCCCATCTCTACCGCACATTCAATTCCCCATCTCTACCGCACATTCACATCCCCCCATCTCTACCACACATTCACATCCCCCATCTCTACCGCACATTCACATCCCCCCATCTCTACCACACATTCACATTCCCCATCTCTACCATACATTCACATCCCCCCACCTCTACCGCACATTCACATCCCCCATCTCTACCATACATTCACATCCCCCCACCTCTACCGCACATTCACATCCCCCATCTCTACCACACATTCACATCCCCCCATCTCTACCACACATTCACATCCCCCATCTCTACCGCACATTCACATCCCCATCTCTACCGCACATTCACATCCCCCCATCTCTACCGCACATTCACATCCCCCTATCTCTACCATACATTCACATCCCCCCATCTCTACCATACATTCACATCCCCCATCTCTACCGCACATTCACATCACCCATCTCTACCGCACATTCACAATCCCCCCATCTCTACCGCACATTCACATCCCCCATCTCTACCACACATTCACATCCTCCATCTCTACCACACATTCACAATCCCCCCATCTCTACCATACATTCACATCCCCCCATCTCTACCACACATTCACATCCCCCCATCTCTACCACACATTCACATCCTCCATCTCTACCACACATTCACAATCCCCCCATCTCTACCATACATTCACATCCCCCATCTCTACCATACATTCACATCCCCCATCTCTACCGCACATTCACATCCTCCATCTCTACCACACATTCACATCCCCCATCTCTACCATACATTCACATCCCCCATCTCTACCGCACATTCACATCCTCCATCTCTACCACACATTCACATCCCCCATCTCTACCGCACATTCACATCCCCCCATCTCTACCATAAATTCACATCCCCATCTCTACCACACATTCACATCCCCCCATCTCTACCACACATTCACATCCCCCATCTCTACCATAAATTCACATCCCCCATCTCTACCACACATTCACATCCCCCATCTCTACCGCACATTCACATCCCCCCATCTCTACCATAAATTCACATCCCCCATCTCTACCACACATTCACATCCTCCATCTCTACCATAAATTCACATCCCCCATCTCTACCACACATTCACATCCCCCATCTCTACCACACATTCACATCCCCCATCTCTACCATACATTCACATCCCCCCATCTCTACCGCACATTCACATCCCCCATCTCTACCACACATTCACATCCCCCATCTATACCACACATTCACATCCCCCCATCTCTACCGCACATTCACATCCCCCATCTCTACCACACATTCACATCCCCCCATCTCTACCACACATTCACATCCCCCATCTCTACCATACATTCACATCCCCCCATCTCTACCGCACATTCACATCCTCCATCTCTACCATAAATTCACATCCCCCATCTCTACCGCACATTCACATCCCCCATCTCTACCACACATTCACATCCCCCATCTCTACCATAAATTCACATCCCCAATCTCTACCACACATTCACATCCCCCATCTCTACTGCACATTCACATCCCCCCATCTCTACCATACATTCACATCCCCCCATCTCTACCACACATTCACATCCCCCCATCTCTACCACACATTCACATCCCCCCATCTCTACCGCACATTCACATCCCCCATCTCTACCGCACATTCACATCCCCCATCTCTACCGCACATTCACATCCCCATCTCTACCATACATTCAAATCCCCCCATCTCTACCATACATTCACATCCCCCCATCTCTACCACACATTCACATCCCCCATCTCTACCACACATTCACATCCCCCATCTCTACCATACATTCACATCCCCCCATCTCTACCGCACATTCACATCCCCTATCTCTACCGCACATTCACATCCCCCATCTCTACCGCACATTCACATCCCCCATCTCTACCGCACATTCACATCCCCCCATCTCTACCATACATTCACATCCCCCATCTCTAACACACATTCACATCCCCCATCTCTACCGCACATTCACATCCCCCATCTCTACCGCACATTCACATCCCCCATCTCTACCGCACATTCACATCCCCCATCTCTACCACACATTCACATCCCCCATCTCTACCATACATTCACATCCCCCATCTCTACCGCACATTCACATCCCCCATCTCTACCGCACATTCACATCCCCCATCTCTACCGCACATTCACATCCCCCATCTCTACCACACATTCACATCCCCCATCTCTACCACACATTCACATCCCCCCATCTCTACCACACATTCACATCCCCCCATCTCTACCGCACATTCACATCCCCCATCTCTACCGCACATTCACATCCCCCATCTCTACCGCACATTCACATCCCCCCATCTCTACCATACATTCACATCTCCCCGTCTCTACCGCACATTCACATCCCCCCATCTCTACCATACATTCACATCCCCCCATCTCTACCACACATTCACATCCCCCATCTCTACCATACATTCACATCCCCCATCTCTACCGCACATTCACATCCCCCCATCTCTACCGCACATTCACATCCCCCATCTCTACCACACATTCACATCCCCCCATCTCTACCATACATTCACATCCCCATCTCTATAATACATTCACATCCTCCATCTCTACCGCACATTCACATCCCCCATCTCTACCACACATTCACATCCCCCCATCTCTACCATACATTCACATCCCCCCATCTCTACCACACATTCACATCCCCATCTCTACCATACATTCACATCCCCATCTCTACCGCACATTCACATCCCCATCTCTACCACACATTCACATCCCCCACACTCTACCATACATTCACATCCCCCATCTCTACCACACATTCACATCCCCCATCTCTACCACACATTCACATCCCCCATCTCTACCATACATTCACATCCCCCCATCTCTACCGCACATTCACATCCCCCATCTCTACCACACATTCACATCCCCCCATCTCTACCACACATTCACATCCCCCCATCTCTACCATACATTCACATCCCCCATCTCTACCATACATTCACATCCCGCCATCTCTACCACACATTCACATCCCCCATCTCTACCACACATTCACATCCCCCCATCTCTACCATACATTCACATCCCCCATCTCTACCATACATTCACATCCCCCCATCTCTACCGCACATTCACATCCCTCATCTCTACCACACATTCACATCCCCCCATCTCTACCATACATTCACATCCCCATCTCTATAATACATTCACATCCCCCCATCTCTACCACACATTCACATCCCCCATCTCTACCACACATTCACATCCCCCCATCTCTACCATACATTCACATCCCCCCCATCTCTACCATACATTCACATCCCCCCATCTCTACCACACATTCACATCCCCCCATCTCTACCATACATTCACATCCCCATCTCTATAATACATTCACATCCTCCATCTCTACCGCACATTCACATCCCCCATCTCTACCGCACATTCACATCCCACATCTCTACCGCACATTCACATCCCCCATCTCTACCATACATTCACATCCCCCCATCTCTACCATACATTCACATCCTCCATCTCTACCATACATTCACATCCCCCCATCTCTACCACACATTCACATCCCCCCATCTCTACCATACATTCACATCCTCCATCTCTACCATACATTCACATCCCCCCATCTCTACTACACATTCACATCCCCCCATCTCTACCGCACATTCACATCCCCCATCTCTACCACACATTCACATCCCCCATCTCTACCACACATTCACATCCTCCATCTCTACCACACGTTCACATCCCCCATCTCTACCGCACATTCACATCCCCCATCTCTACCATAAATTCACATCCCCCCATCTCTACCACACATTCACATCCCCCATCTCTACCATAAATTCACATCCCCCCATCTCTACCGCACATTCACATCCCCCCATCTCTACCGCACATTCACATCCCCCCATCTCTACCGCACATTCACATCCCCCATCTCTACCATACATTCACATCCCCCCATCTCTACCACACATTCACATCCCCCATCTCTACCATACATTCACATCCCCCCATCTCTACCGCACATTCACATCCCCCATCTCTACCGCACATTCACATCCCCCATCTCTACCGCACATTCACATCCCCCATCTCTACCATAAATTCACATCCCCCATCTCTGCCGCACATTCACATCCCCCATCTCTACCACACATTCACATCCCCCATCTCTGCCGCACATTCACATCCCCCCATCTCTACCACACATTCACATCCCCCATCTCTACCACACATTCACATCCCCCATCTCTACCACACATTCACATCCCCCATCTCTACCACACATTCACATCCCCCCATCTCTACCGCACATTCACATCCCCCCATCTCTACCACACATTCACATCCCCCCATCTCTACCATACATTCACATCCCCCCATCTCTACCATACATTCACATCCCCCATCTCTACCATACATTCACATCCCCCCATCTCTACCGCACATTCACATCCCCCATCTCTACCGCACATTCACATCCCCCCATCTCTACCACACATTCACATCCCCCATCTCTACCGCACATTCACATCCCCCATCTCTACCACACATTCACATCCCCCATCTCTACCACACATTCACATCCCCCATCTCTACCACACATTCACATCCCCCCATCTCTACCACACATTCACATCCCCCCATCTCTACCGCACATTCACATCCCCCCATCTCTACCACACATTCACATCCCCCCATCTCTACCATACATTCACATCCCCCCATCTCTACCATACATTCACATCCCCCATCTCTACCATACATTCACATCCCCCATCTCTACCGCACATTCACATCCCCATCTCTACCATACATTCACATCCCCCATCTCTACCTCACATTCACATCCCCCATCTCTACCGCACATTCACATCCCCCCATCTCTACCGCACATTCACATCCCCCCATCTCTACCGCACATTCACATCCCCCCATCTCTACCGCACATTCACATCCCCCCATCTCTACCGCACATTCACATCCCCCCATCTCTACCATACATTCACATCCCCCATCTCTACCGCACTTTCACATCCCCCATCTCTACCACACATTCACATCCCCCATCTCTACCATACATTCACATCCCCCCTTCTCTACCACACATTCACATCCCCATCTCTACCGCACATTCACATCCCCCCATCTCTACCGCACATTCACATCCCCCATCTCTACCATACATTCACATCCCCCCATCTCTACCGCACATTCACATCCCCCATCTCTACCGCACATTCACATCCCCCATCTCTACCGCACATTCACATCCCCCCATCTCTACCACACATTCACATCCCCCATCTCTACCGCACATTCACATCCCCCATCTCTACCGCACATTCACATCCCCCATCTCTACCATACATTCACATCCCCCATCTCTACCGCACATTCACATCCCCCATCTATACCGCACATTCACATCCCCCCATCTCTACCATACATTCACATCCCCCATCTCTACCGCACATTCACATCCCCCCATCTCTACCGCACATTCACATCCCCCATCTCTACCGCACATTCACATCCCACATCTCTACCGCACATTCACATCCCCCATCTATACCGCACATTCACATCCCCCCATCTCTACCGCACATTCACATCCCCCATCGCCACCACACATTCACATCCCCCCATCTATACCGCACATTCACATCCCCCCATCTCTACCGCACATTCACATCCCCCATCGCTACCACACATTCACATCCCCCCATCTCTACCACACATTCACATCCCCCTTCTTTACCGCACATTCACATCCCCCCATTCTCTACCGCACATTCAAATCCCCCATCTCTACCATACATTCACATCCCCCCATCTCTACCGCACATTCACATCCCCCATCTATACCACACATTCACATCCCCCATCTCTACCGCACATTCACATCCCCCCATCTCTACCGCACATTCACATCCCCCATCTATACCGCACATTCACATCCCCCATCTCTACCGCACATTCACATCCCCCATCTCTACCGCACATTCACATCCCCCCATCTCTACCGCACATTCACATCCCCCCATCTCTACCGCACATTCACATTCCCCATCTCTACCATACATTCACATCCCCCCACCTCTACCGCACATTCACATCCCCCCATCTCTACCATACATTCACATCCCCCCACCTCTACCGCACATTCACATCCCCCATCTCTACCACACATTCACATCCCCCATCTCTACCACACATTCACATCCCCATCTCTACCGCACATTCACATCCCCCCATCTCTACCGCACATTCACATCCCCCATCTCTACCATACATTCACATCCCCATCTTTACCGCACATTCACATCCCCCCATCTCTACCGCACATTCACATCCCCCATCTCTACCATACATTCACATCCCCATCTCTACCGCACATTCACATCCCCCCATCTCTACCACACATTCACATCCCCCCATCTCTACCACACATTCACATCCCCCATCTCTACCGCACATTCACATCCCCATCTCTACTGCACATTCACATCCCCCCATCTCTACCGCACATTCAAATCCACCATCTCTACCATACATTCACATCCCCCATCTCTACCACACATTCACATCCCCCATCTCTACCATACATTCACATCCCCCCATCTCTACCGCACATTCACATCCCCATCTCTACCATACATTCACATCCTCCATCTCTACCATAAATTCACATCCCCCATCTCTACCACACATTCACATCCCCCATCTCTACCACACATTCACATCCCCCATCTCTACCATACATTCACATCCCCCCATCTCTACCGCACATTCACATCCCCCCATCTCTACCACACATTCACATCCCCCATCTCTACCATACATTCACATCCCCCCATCTCTACCGCACATTCACATCCTCCATCTCTACCATAAATTCACATCCCCCATCTCTACCGCACATTCACATCCCCCCATCTCTACCACACATTCACATCCCCCATCTCTACCATAAATTCACATCCCCAATCTCTACCACACATTCACATCCCCCATCTCTACCATAAATTCACATCCCCAATCTCTACCACACATTCACATCCCCCATCTCTACTGCACATTCACATCCCCCCATCTCTACCATACATTCACATCCCCCCATCTCTACCACACATTCACATTCCCCCATCTCTACCACACATTCACATCCCCCCATCTCTACCGCACATTCACATCCCCCATCTCTACCGCACATTCACATCCCCATCTCTACCATACATTCAAATCCCCCCATCTCTACCATACATTCACATCCCCCCATCTCTACCACACATTCACATCCCCCATCTCTACCACACATTCACATCCCCCATCTCTACCATACATTCACATCCCCCCATCTCTACCACACATTCACATCCCCCCATCTCTACCGCACATTCACATCCCCTATCTCTACCGCACATTCACATCCCCATCTCTACCGCACATTCACATCCCCCCATCTCTACCATACATTCACATCCCCCCATCTCTACCGCACATTCACATCCCCCCATCTCTACCGCACATTCACATCCCCTAACTCTACCGCACATTCACATCCCCCATCTCTACCATACATTCACATCCCCCCATCTCTACCGCACATTCACATCCCCCATCTCTACCACACATTCACATCCCCCATCTCTACCGCACATTCACAGCCCCCATCTCTACCGCACATTCACATCCCCCATCTCTACCGCACATTCACATCCCCCATCTCTACCACACATTCACATCCCCCATCTCTACCACACATTCACATCCCCCCATCTCTACCACACATTCACATCCCCCATCTCTACCACACATTCACATCCCCCCATCTCTACCGCACATTCACATCCCCCATCTCTACCGCACATTCACATCCCCCATCTCTACCATACATTCACATCCCCCATCTCTACCGCACATTCACATCCCCCCATCTCTACCATACATTCACATCCCCCCATCTCTACCATACATTCACATCCCCCATCTCTACCATACATTCACATCCCCCCATCTCTACCGCACATTCACATCCCCCATCTCTACCACACATTCACATCCCCCCTTCTCTACCATACATTCACATCCCCATCTCTATAATACATTCACATCCTCCATCTCTACCGCACATTCACATCCCCCCATCTCTACCATACATTCACATCCCCCCATCTCTACCATACATTCACATCCCCCATCTCTACCATACATTCACATCCCCCCATCTCTACCGCACATTCACATCCCCCATCTCTACCACACATTCACATCCCCCCTTCTCTACCATACATTCACATCCCCATCTCTATAATACATTCACATCCTCCATCTCTACCGCACATTCACATCCCCCCATCTCTACCGCACATTCACATCCCCCATCTCTACCATACATTCACATCCCCCCATCTCTACCACACATTCACATCCCCCCATCTCTACCACACATTCACATCCCCCATCTCTACCATAAATTCACATCCCCCCATCTCTACCGCACATTCACATCCCCCCATCTCTACCGCACATTCACATCCCCCATCTCTACCATACATTCACATCCCCCCATCTCTACCATACATTCACATCCCCCATCTCTACCATACATTCACATCCCCCCATCTCTACCGCACATTCACATCCCCCATCTCTACCACACATTCACATCCCCTCATCTCTACCATACATTCACATCCCCATCTCTATAATACATTCACATCCCCCCATCTCTACCATACATTCACATCCCCCATCTCTACCACACATTCACATCCCCCATCTCTACCGCACATTCACATCCCCCATCTCTACCATAAATTCACATCCCCCCATCTCTACCACACATTCACATCCCCCATCTCTACCATAAATTCACATCCCCCCATCTCTACCGCACATTCACATCCCCCCATCTCTACCGCACATTCACATTCCCCATCTCTACCATACATTCACATCCCCCCATCTCTACCACACATTCACATCCCCCATCTCTACCATACATTCACATCCCCCCATCTCTACCGCACATTCACATCCTCCATCTCTACCATACATTCACATCCCCCCATCTCTACCATACATTCACATCCCCCATCTCTACCATACATTCACATCCCCCATCTCTACCACACATTCACATCCCCCCATCTCTACCACACATTCACATCCCCCATCTCTACCATACATTCACATCCCCCCATCTCTACCGCACATTCACATCCTCCATCTCTACCATACATTCACATCCCCCCATCTCTACCATACATTCACATCCCCCCATCTCTACCGCACATTCACATCCTCCATCTCTACCATACATTCACATCCCCCATCTCTACCATACATTCACATCCTCCATCTCTACCGCACATTCACATCCCCCATCTCTACCACACATTCACATCCCCCCATCTCTACCATAAATTCACATCCCCCATCTCTGCCGCACATTCACATCCCCCATCTCTACCACACATTCACATCCCCCATCTCTACCGCACATTCACATCCCCCCATCTCTACCGCACATTCACATCCCCCATCTCTACCGCACATTCACATCCCCCATCTCTACCATACATTCACATCCCCCCATCTCTACCATACATTCACATCCCCCCATCTCTACCACACATTCACATCCCCCCATCTCTACCACACATTCACATCCCCCATCTCTACCGCACATTCACATCCCCCCATCTCTACCACACATTCACATCCCCCATCTCTACCGCACATTCACATCCCCCATCTCTACCACACATTCACATCCCCCATCTCTACCGCACATTCACATCCCCCCATCTCTACCACACATTCACATTCCCCATCTCTACCATACATTCATATCCCCCCACCTCTACCGCACATTCACATCCCCCCATCTCTACCATACATTCACATCCCCCCACCTCTACCGCACATTCACATCCCCCCATCTCTACCGAACATTCACACCCCCCATCTCTACCACACATTCACATCCCCCATCTCTACCGCACATTCACATCCCCCCATCTCTACCATACATTCACATCCCCCATCTCTACCGCACATTCACATCCCCCATCTATACCGCACATTCACATCCCCCATCTCTACCGCACATTCACATCCCCCCATCTCTACCGCACATTCACATCCCCCCATCTCTACCGCACATTCACATCCCCCCATCTCTACCACACATTCACATCCCCCATCTCTACCGCACATTCACATCCCCCCATCTCTACCGCACATTCACATTCCCCATCTCTACCATACATTCACATCCCTACACCTCTACCGCACATTCACATCCCCCCATCTCTACCATACATTCACATCCCCCCACCTCTACCGCACATTCACATCCCCCATCTCTACCACACATTCACATCCCCCATCTCTACCACACATTCACATCCCCATCTCTACCGCACATTCACATCCCCCCATCTCTACCGCACATTCACATCCCCCATCTCTACCATACATTCACATCCCCATCTTTACCGCACATTCACATCCCCCCATCTCTACCGCACATTCACATCCCCCATCTCTACCATACATTCACATCCCCATCTCTACCACACATTCACATCCCCCCATCTCTACCACACATTCACATCCCCCATCTCTACCGCACATTCACATCCCCATCTCTACTGCACATTCACATCCCCCCATCTCTACCGCACATTCAAATCCACCATCTCTACCATACATTCACATCCCCCCATCTCTACCACACATTCACATCCCCCATCTCTACCATACATTCACATCCCCCATCTCTACCGAACATTCACATCCCCCCATCTCTACCGCACATTCACATCCCCCATCTCTACCATACATTCACATCCCCCCATCTCTACCGCACATTCACATCCCCCATCTCTACTGCACATTCACATCCCCCATCTCTACCGCACATTCACATCCCCCATCTCTACCGCACATTCACATCCCCCATCTCTACCACACATTCACATCCCCCATCTCTACCATACATTCACATCCCCCATCTCTACCGCACATTCACATCCCCCATCTCTACCACACATTCACATCCCCCATCTCTACCGCACATTCACATTCCCCATCTCTACCGCACATTCACATCCCCCATCTCTACCGCACATTCACATCCCCCCATCTCTACCGCACATTCACATCCCCCATCTCTACCGCACATTCACATCCCCCATCTCTACCACACATTCACATCCCCCATCTCTACCATACATTCACATCCCCCATCTCTACCGCACATTCACATCCCCCATCTCTACCACACATTCACATCCCCCATCTCTACCGCACATTCACATCCCCCCATCTCTACCACACATTCACATCCCCCATCTCTACCGCACATTCAATTCCCCATCTCTACCGCACATTCACATCCCCCCATCTCTACCACACATTCACATCCCCCATCTCTACCGCACATTCACATCCCCCCATCTCTACCACACATTCACATTCCCCATCTCTACCATACATTCACATCCCCCCACCTCTACCGCACATTCTCATCCCCCATCTCTACCATACATTCACATCCCCCCACCTCTACCGCACATTCACATCCCCCATCTCTACCACACATTCACATCCCCCCATCTCTACCACACATTCACATCCCCCATCTCTACCGCACATTCACATCCCCATCTCTACCGCACATTCACATCCCCCCATCTCTACCGCACATTCACATCCCCCTATCTCTACCATACATTCACATCCCCCCATCTCTACCATACATTCACATCCCCCATCTCTACCGCACATTCACATCACCCATCTCTACCGCACATTCACAATCCCCCCATCTCTACCGCACATTCACATCCCCCATCTCTACCACACATTCACATCCTCCATCTCTACCACACATTCACAATCCCCCCATCTCTACCATACATTCACATCCCCCATCTCTACCGCACATTCACATCCCCCCATCTCTACCATACATTCACATCCCCCATCTCTACCACACATTCACATCCCCCATCTCTACCATACATTCACATCCTCCATCTCTACCACACATTCACAATCCCCCCATCTCTACCATACATTCACATCCTCCATCTCTACCACACATTCACAATCCCCCATCTCTACCATACATTCACATCCCCCATCTCTACCACACATTCACATCCCCCATCTCTACCATACATTCACATCCCCCATCTCTACCGCACATTCACATCCTCCATCTCTACCACACATTCACATCCCCCATCTCTACCGCACATTCACATCCCCCCATCTCTACCATAAATTCACATCCCCCATCTCTACCACACATTCACATCCCCCCATCTCTACCACACATTCACATCCCCCATCTCTACCATAAATTCACATCCCCCATCTCTACCACACATTCACATCCCCCATCTCTACCGCACATTCACATCCCCCCATCTCTACCATAAATTCACATCCCCATCTCTACCACACATTCACATCCTCCATCTTTACCATAAATTCACATCCCCCATCTCTACCACACATTCACATCCCCCATCTCTACCACACATTCACATCCCCCATCTCTACCATACATTCACATCCCCCCATCTCTACCGCACATTCACATCCCCCATCTCTACCACACATTCACATCCCCCATCTATACCACACATTCACATCCCCCCATCTCTACCGCACATTCACATCCCCCATCTCTACCACACATTCACATCCCCCCATCTCTACCACACATTCACATCCCCCATCTCTACCATACATTCACATCCCCCCATCTCTACCGCACATTCACATCCTCCATCTCTACCATAAATTCACATCCCCCATCTCTACCGCACATTCACATCCCCCCATCTCTACCACACATTCACATCCCCCATCTCTACCATAAATTCACATCCCCAATCTCTACCACACATTCACATCCCCCATCTCTACTGCACATTCACATCCCCCCATCTCTACCATACATTCACATCCCCCCATCTCTACCGCACATTCACATCCTCCATCTCTACCGCACATTCACATCCCCCCATCTCTACCATACATTCACATCCCCCCATCTCTACCACACATTCACATCCCCCCATCTCTACCACACATTCACATCCCCCCATCTCTACCGCACATTCACATCCCCCATCTCTACCGCACATTCACATCCCCATCTCTACCATACATTCAAATCCCCCCATCTCTACCATACATTCACATCCCCCCATCTCTACCACACATTCACATCCCCCATCTCTACCACACATTCACATCCCCCATCTCTACCATACATTCACATCCCCCCATCTCTACCGCACATTCACATCCCCTATCTCTACCGCACATTCACATCCCCCATCTCTACCGCACATTCACATCCCCCATCTCTACCGCACATTCACATCCCTATCTCTACCGCACATTCACATCCCCCCATCTCTACCATACATTCACATCCCCCCATCTCTACCGCACATTCACATCCCCCCATCTCTACCGCACATTCACATCCCCTATCTCTACTGCACATTCACATCCCCCATCTCTACAATACATTCACATCCCCCCATCTCTACCGCACATTCACATCCCCCATCTCTACCACACATTCACATCCCCCATCTCTACCGCACATTCACATCCCCCATCTCTACCGCACATTCACATCCCCCATCTCTACCGCACATTCACATCCCCCATCTCTACCACACATTCACAACCCCCATCTCTACCACACATTCACATCCCCCCATCTCTACCACACATTCACATCCCCCATCTCTACCACACATTCACATCCCCCCATCTCTACCGCACATTCACATCCCCCATCTCTACCACACATTCACATCCCCCCATCTCTACCACACATTCACATCCCCCCATCTCTACCACACATTCACATCCCCCCATCTCTACCGCACATTCACATCCCCCATCTCTACCATACATTCACATCCCCCATCTCTACCGCACATTCACATCCCCCCATCTCTACCATACATTCACATCCCCCCATCTCTACCACACATTCACATCCCCCCATCTCTACCACACATTCACATCCCCATCTCTACCATACATTCACATCCCCCCATCTCTACCGCACATTCACATCCCCCATCTCTACCACACATTCACATCCCCCCATCTCTACCATACATTCACATCCCCATCTCTATAATACATTCACATCCTCCATCTCTACCGCACATTCACATCCCCCCATCTCTACCGCACATTCACATCCCCCATCTCTACCATACATTCACATCCCCCCATCTCTACCACACATTCACATCCCCCCATCTCTACCATACATTCACATCCTCCATCTCTACCATACATTCACATCCCCCCATCTCTACCACACATTCACATCCCCCCATCTCTACCGCACATTCACATCCCCCATCTCTACCACACATTCACATCCCCCATCTCTACCGCACATTCACATCCTCCATCTCTACCGCACATTCACATCCTCCATCTCTACCACACATTCACATCCCCCATCTCTACCGCACATTCACATCCCCCATCTCTACCATAAATTCACATCCCCCCATCTCTACCGCACATTCACATCCCCCCATCTCTTCCATACATTCACATCCCCCATCTCTACCATAAATTCACATCCCCCCATCTCTACCGCACATTCACATCCCCCATCTCTACCATAAATTCACATCCCCCCATCTCTACCGCACATTCACATCCCCCCATCTCTACTGCACATTCACATCCCCCATCTCTACCATACATTCAAATCCCCCCATCTCTACCACACATTCACATCCCCCATCTCTACCATACATTCACATCCCCCCATCTCTACCGCACATTCACATCCTCCATCTCTACCATACATTCACATCCCCCCATCTCTACCATACATTCACATCCCCCATCTCTACCATACATTCACATCCCCCCATCTCTACCGCACATTCACATCCCCCATCTCTACCACACATTCACATCCCCCATCTCTACCATAAATTCACATCCCCCATCTCTGCCGCACATTCACATCCCCCATCTCTACCACACATTCACATCCCCCATCTCTACCGCACATTCACATCCCCCCATCTCTACCGCACATTCACATCCCCCATCTCTACCGCACATTCACATCCCCCATCTCTACCATACATTCACATCCCCCCCTCTCTACCATACATTCACATCCCCCATCTCTACCACACATTCACATCCCCCCATCTCTACCATACATTCACATCCCCCCATCTCTACCATACATTCACATCCCCCCATCTCTACCACACATTCACATCCCCCATCTCTACCGCACATTCACATCCCCCCATCTCTACCACACATTCACATCCCCCATCTCTACCGCACATTCACATCCCCCATCTCTACCACACATTCACATCCCCCATCTCTACCACACATTCACATCCCCCCATCTCTACCACACATTCACATCCCCCATCTCTACCACACATTCACATCCCCCCATCTCTACCACACATTCACATCCCCCATCTCTACCGCACATTCACATCCCCCCATCTCTACCACACATTCACATCCCCCATCTCTACCGCACATTCACATCCCCCATCTCTACCACACATTCACATCCCCCATCTCTACCGCACATTCACATCCCCCCATCTCTACCACACATTCACATTCCCCATCTCTACCATACATTCATATCCCCCCATCTCTACCACACATTCACATCCCCCCATCTCTACCACACATTCACATCCCCCATCTCTACCGCACATTCACATTCCCCATCTCTACCGCACATTCACTTCCCCCCATCTCTACCGCACATTCACATCCCCATCTCTACCACACATTCACATCCCCCATCTCTACCACACATTCACATCCCCCATCTCTACCGCACATTCACATCCCCCCATCTCTACCACACATTCACATCCTCCATCTCTACCACACATTCACATCCCCCATCTCTACCGCACATTCACATCCCTCATCTCTACCACACATTCACATCCCCCATCTCTACCATACATTCACATCCCCCCATCTCTACCGCACATTCACATCCCCCATCTCTACCGCACATTCACATCCCCCCATCTCTACCGCACATTCAAATCCCCCATCTCTACCATACATTCACATCCCCCCATCTCTACCGCACATTCACATCCCCCATCTATACCACACATTCACATCCCCCATCTCTACCGCACATTCACATCCCCCCATCTCTACCGCACATTCACATCCCCCATCTCTACCGCACATTCACATCCCCCATCTCTACCGCACATTCACATCCCCCATCTCTACCGCACATTCACATCCCCCCATCTCTACCATACATTCACATCCCCCATCTCTACCACACATTCACATCCCCCCATCTCTACCGCACATTCACATCCCCCATCTCTACCGCACATTTACATCCCCCATCTCTACCGCATATTCACATCCCCCACCTCTACCGCACATTCACATCCTCCATATCTACCATACATTCACATCCCCCATCTCTACCACACATTCACATCCCCCATCTCTACCGCACATTCACATCCCCCATCTCTACCACACATTCACATCCCCCATCTCTACCATACATTCACATCCCCCCATCTCTACCGCACATTCACATCCCCCATCTCTACCACACATTCACATCCCCCATCTCTACCGCACATTCACATCCCCCCATCTCTACCACACATTCACATCCCCCCATCTCTACCACACATTCACATCCCCCCATCTCTACCATACATTCACATCCCCCATCTCTACCACACATTCACATCCCCCATCTCTACCGCACATTCACATCCCCCCATCTCTACCGCACATTCACATCCCCCCATCTCTACCATACATTCACATCCCCCATCTCTACCGCACATTCACATCCCCCATCTCTACCCCACATTCACATCCCCCATCTCTACCGCACATTCACATCCCCATCTATACCGCACATTCACATCCCCCATCTCTACCATACATTCACATCCCCCATCTCTACCGCACATTCACATCCCCCATCTCTACCGCACATTCACATCCCCCATCTCTACCGCACATTCACATCCTCCATCTCTACCACACATTCACATCCCCCATCTCTACCGCACATTCACATCCCTCATCTCTACCACACATTCACATCCCCCCATCTCTACCGCACATTCACATCCCCCCATCTCTACCACACATTCACATCCCCCATCTCTACCGCACATTCACATCCCCCCATCTCTACCACACATTCACATCCCCCATCTCTACCGCACATTCACATCCCCCCATCTCTACCACACATTCACATCCCCCATCTCTACCGCACATTCACATCCCCCCATCTCTACCGCACATTCACATCCCCCCATCTCTACCACACATTCACATCCCCCATCTCTACCGCACATTCACATCCCCCCATCTCTACCGCACATTCACATCCCCATCTCTACCACACATTCACATCCCCCCATCTCTACCATACATTCACATCCCCCATCTATACCACACATTCACATCCCCATCTCTACCACACATTCACATCCCCCCATCTCTACCATACATTCACATCCCCCATCTCTACCACACATTCACATCCCCCATCTCTACCTCACATTCACATCCCCCATCTCTACCGCACATTCACATCCCCCCATCTCTACCACACATTCACATCCCCCATCTCTACCGCACATTCACATCCCCCATCTCTACCACACATTCACATCCCCCATCTCTACCACACATTCACATCCCCCATCTCTACCACACATTCACATCCCCCCATCTCTACCACACATTCACATCCCCCCATCTCTACCGCACATTCACATCCCCCCATCTCTACCACACATTCACATCCCCCCATCTCTACCACACATTCACATCCCCCCATCTCTACCATACATTCACATCCCCCATCTCTACCGCACATTCACATCCCCATCTCTACCATACATTCACATCCCCATCTCTACCGCACATTCACATCCCCCCATCTCTACCGCACATTCACATCCCCCCATCTCTACCACACATTCACATCCCCCATCTCTACCATACATTCACATCCCCCCTTCTCTACCACACATTCACATCCCCATCTCTACCGCACATTCACATCCCCCCATCTCTACCGCACATTCACATCCCCCATCTCTACCATACATTCACATCCCCCCATCTCTACCACACATTCACATCCCCCATCTCTACCGCACATTCACATCCCCCCATCTCTACCATACATTCACATCCTCCATATCTACCATACATTCACATCCCCCCATCTCTACCACACATTCACATCCCCCATCTCTACCATACATTCACATCCCCCCATCTCTACCGCACATTCACATCCCCCATCTCTACCATACATTCACATCCCCCCATCTCTACCATACATTCACATCCCCCCATCTCTACCACACATTCACATCCCCCCATCTCTACCACACATTCACATCCCCCATCTCTACCGCACATTCACATCCCCCATCTCTACCGCACATTCACATCCCCCTATCTCTACCACACATTCACATCCCCCTATCTCTACCACACATTCACATCCCCCATCTCTACCACACATTCACATCCCCCATCTCTACCGCACATTCACATCCCCCCATCTCTACCGCACATTCACATCCCCCCATCTCTACCACACATTCACATCCCCATCTCTACCGCACATTCACATCCCCCATCTCTACCACACATTCACATCCTCCATCTCTACCGCACATTCAGATCCCCCATCTCTACCACACATTCACATCCCCCATCTCTACCGCACATTCACATCCTCCATCTCTACCACACATTCACATCCCCCATCTCTACCACACATTCACATCCCCCATCTCTACGGCACATTCACATCCCCCCATCTCTACCACACATTCACATCCCCCCATCTCTACCACACATTCACATCCCCCATCTCTACCGCACATTCACATCCCCCATCTCTACCACACATTCACATCCCCCATCTCTACCATACATTCACATCCCCCATCTCTACCGCACATTCACATCCTCCATCTCTACCACACATTCACATCCCCCATCTCTACCATACATTCACATCCCCCATCTCTACCGCACATTCACATCCCCCATCTCTACCGCACATTCACATCCTCCATCTCTACCACACATTCACATCCCCCATCTCTACCACACATTCACATCCCCCCATCTCTACCACACATTCACATCCCCCATCTCTACCGCACATTCACATCCCCCATCTCTACCGCACATTCACTTCCCCCCATCTCTACCGCACATTCACATCCCCATCTCTACCACACATTCACATCCCCCATCTCTACCACACATTCACATCCCCCATCTCTACCGCACATTCACATCCCCCCATCTCTACCACACATTCACATCCCCCATCTCTACCGCACATTCACATCCCCCCATCTCTACCGCACATTCACATCCCCATCTCTACCACACATTCACATCCTCCATCTCTACCGCACATTCAGATCCCCCATCTCTACCACACATTCACATCCCCCATCTCTACCACACATTCACATCCCCCATCTCTACGGCACATTCACATCCCCCCATCTCTACCACACATTCACATCCCCCCATCTCTACCACACATTCACATCCCCCCATCTCTACCGCACATTCACATCCCCCCATCTCTACCGCACATTCACATCCCCCCATCTCTACCGCACATTCACATCCCCCATCTCTACCATACATTAACATCCCCCCATCTCTACCATACATTCACATCCCCCATCTCTACCGCACATTCACATCCCCATCTCTACCATACATTCACATCCCCCCATCTCTACCGCACATTCACATCCCCCCATCTCTACCATACATTCACATCCCCCATCTCTACCGCACATTCACATCCCCATCTCTACCGCACATTCACATCCCCCCTTCTCTACCGCACATTCACATCCCCCATCTCTACCATACATTCACATCCCCCCATCTCTACCACACATTCACATCCCCCATCTCTACCGCACATTCACATCCCCCCATCTCTACCATACATTCACATCCTCCATATCTACCATACATTCACATCCCCCATCTCTACCACACATTCACATCCCCCATCTCTACCGCACATTCACATCCCCCATCTCTACCGCACATTCACATCCCCCATCTCTACCGCACATTCACATCCCCCATCTCTACCGCACATTCACATCCTCCATCTCTACCACACATTCACATCCCCCATCTCTACCGCACATTCACATCCCTCATCTCTACCACACATTCACATCCCCCCATCTCTACCGCACATTCACATCCCCCCATCTCTACCACACATTCACATCCCCCATCTCTACCGCACATTCACATCCCCCCATCTCTACCACACATTCACATCCCCCATCTCTACCGCACATTCACATCCCCCCATCTCTACCGCACATTCACATCCCCATCTCTACCACACATTCACATCCCCCCATCTCTACCATACATTCACATCCCCCATCTATACCACACATTCACATCCCCATCTCTACCACACATTCACATCCCCCCATCTCTACCATACATTCACATCCCCCATCTCTACCACACATTCACATCCCCCATCTCTACCGCACATTCACATCCCCCATCTCTACCGCACATTCACATCCCCCCATCTCTACCACACATTCACATCCCCCATCTCTACCGCACATTCACATCCCCCATCTCTACCACACATTCACATCCCCCATCTCTACCACACATTCACATCCCCCATCTCTACCACACATTCACATCCCCCCATCTCTACCACACATTCACATCCCCCCATCTCTACCGCACATTCACATCCCCCCATCTCTACCACACATTCACATCCCCCCATCTCTACCATACATTCACATCCCCCCATCTCTACCATACATTCACATCCCCCATCTCTACCATACATTCACATCCCCCCATCTCTACCGCACATTCACATCCCCCATCTCTACCGCACATTCACATCCCCCCATCTCTACCACACATTCACATCCCCCATCTCTACCGCACATTCACATCCCCCATCTCTACCACACATTCACATCCCCCATCTCTACCACACATTCACATCCCCCATCTCTACCACACATTCACATCCCCCCATCTCTACCACACATTCACATCCCCCCATCTCTACCGCACATTCACATCCCCCCATCTCTACCACACATTCACATCCCCCCATCTCTACCATACATTCACATCCCCCCATCTCTACCATACATTCACATCCCCCATCTCTACCATACATTCACATCCCCCATCTCTACCGCACATTCACATCCCCATCTCTACCATACATTCACATCCCCCATCTCTACCTCACATTCACATCCCCCATCTCTACCGCACATTCACATCCCCCCATCTCTACCGCACATTCACATCCCCCCATCTCTACCGCACATTCACATCCCCCCATCTCTACCGCACATTCACATCCCCCCATCTCTACCGCACATTCACATCCCCCCATCTCTACCATACATTCACATCCCCCATCTCTACCGCACTTTCACATCCCCCATCTCTACCACACATTCACATCCCCCATCTCTACCATACATTCACATCCCCCCTTCTCTACCACACATTCACATCCCCATCTCTACCGCACATTCACATCCCCCCATCTCTACCGCACATTCACATCCCCCATCTCTACCATACATTCACATCCCCCCATCTCTACCACACATTCACATCCCCCATCTCTACCGCACATTCACATCCCCCCATCTCTACCATACATTCACATCCTCCATATCTACCATACATTCACATCCCCCCATCTCTACCACACATTCACATCCCCCATCTCTACCATACATTCACATCCCCCCATCTCTACCGCACATTCACATCCCCCATCTCTACCATACATTCACATCCCCCCATCTCTACCATACATTCACATCCCCCCATCTCTACCACACATTCACATCCCCCCATCTCTACCACACATTCACATCCCCCATCTCTTTCGCACATTCACATCCCCCATCTCTACCGCACATTCACATCCCCCTATCTCTACCACACATTCACATCCCCCTATCTCTACCACACATTCACATCCCCCATCTCTACCGCACATTCACATCCCCCCATCTCTACCGCACATTCACATCCCCATCTCTACCACACATTCACATCCCCCCATCTCTACCACACATTCACATCCCCCATCTCTACCACACATTCACATCCCCCCATCTCTACCGCACATTCACATCCCCCCATCTCTACCACACATTCACATCCCCCATCTCTACCACACATTCACATCCCCCCATCTCTACCACACATTCACATCCCCCCATCTCTACCGCACATTCACATCCCCCCATCTCTACCGCACATTCACATCCCCCATCTCTACCATACATTCACATCCCCCATCTATACCGCACATTCACATCCCCCATCTCTACCGCATATTCACATCCCCCATCTCTACCGCACATTCACATCCCCCCATCTCTACCATACATTCACATCCCCCATCTCTACCGCACATTCACATCCCCCATCTCTACCACACATTCACATCCCCCATCTCTACCATACATTCACATCCCCCATCTCTACCATACATTCACATCCCCCCATCTCTACCGCACATTCACATCCCCCATCTCTACCACACATTCACATCCCCCCATCTCTACCGCACATTCACATCCCCCCATCTCTACCACACATTCACATCCCCCATCTCTACCGCACATTCACATCCCCCCATCTCTACCATACATTCACATCCTCCATATCTACCATACATTCACATCCCCATCTCTACCACACATTCACATCCCCCCATCTCTACCACACATTCACATCCCCCATCTCTACCACACATTCACATCCCCCCATCTCTACCGCACATTCACATCCCCCCATCTCTACCACACATTCACATCCCCCATCTCTACCACACATTCACATCCCCCCATCTCTACCACACATTCACATCCCCCCATCTCTACCGCACATTCACATCCCCCCATCTCTACCGCACATTCACATCCCCCATCTCTACCATACATTCACATCCCCCATCTATACCGCACATTCACATCCCCCATCTCTACCGCATATTCACATCCCCCATCTCTACCGCACATTCACATCCCCCCATCTCTACCATACATTCACATCCCCCATCTCTACCGCACATTCACATCCCCCATCTCTACCACACATTCACATCCCCCATCTCTACCATACATTCACATCCCCCATCTCTACCATACATTCACATCCCCCCATCTCTACCGCACATTCACATCCCCCATCTCTACCACACATTCACATCCCCCCATCTCTACCGCACATTCACATCCCCCCATCTCTACCATACATTCACATCCCCATCTCTACCGCACATTCACATCCCCCATCTCTACCGCACATTCACATCCCCCATCTCTACCGCACATTCACATCCCCCATCTCTACCACACATTCACATCCCCCCATCTCTACCATACATTCACATCCTCCATCTCTACCGCACATTCACATCCCCCATCTCTACCACACATTCACATCCCCCCATCTCTACCATACATTCACATCCTCCATTTCTACCGCACATTCACATCCCCCCATCTCTACCGCACATTCACATCCCCCATCTCTACCATACATTCACATCCCCCCATCTCTACCACACATTCACATCCCCCCATCTCTACCATACATTCACATCCTCCATCTCTACCGCACATTCACATCCCCCATCTCTACCGCACATTCACATCCCCCCATCTCTACCACACATTCACATCCCCCCATCTCTACCGCACATTCACATCCCCCATCTCTACCACACATTCACATCCCCCATCTCTACCATACATTCACATCCCCCCATCTCTACCATACATTCACATCCCCCATCTCTACCGCACATTCACATCCCCATCTCTACCATACATTCACATCCCCATCTCTACCGCACATTCACATCCCCCCATCTCTACCATACATTCACATCCCCCATCTCTACCGCACATTCACATCCCCCATCTCTACCACACATTCACATCCCCCATCTCTACCATACATTCACATCCCCCCTTCTCTACCATACATTCACATCCCCATCTCTACCGCACATTCACATCCCCCCATCTCTACCGCACATTCACATCCCCCATCTCTACCATACATTCACATCCCCCCATCTCTACCACACATTCACATCCCCCATCTCTACCGCACATTCACATCCCCCCATCTCTACCATACATTCACATCCTCCATATCTACCATACATTCACATCCCCCCATCTCTACCACACATTCACATCCCCCATCTCTACCATACATTCACATCCCCCCATCTCTACCGCACATTCACATCCCCCATCTCTACCATACATTCACATCCCCCCATCTCTACCATACATTCACATCCCCCCATCTCTACCACACATTCACATCCCCCATCTCTACCACACATTCACATCCCCCATCTCTTTCGCACATTCACATCCCCCATCTCTACCGCACATTCACATCCCCCTATCTCTACCACACATTCACATCCCCCTATCTCTACCACACATTCACATCCCCCATCTCTCTACCGCACATTCACATCCCCCCATCTCTACCGCACATTCACATCCCCCATCTCTACCGCACATTCACATCCCCCATCTCTACCATACATTCACATCCCCCATCTATACCACACATTCACATCCCCCCATCTCTACCGCACATTCACATTCCCCATCTCTACCGCACATTCACATCCCCCATCTCTACCACACATTCACATCCCCCATCTCTACCATACATTCACATCCACTCATCTCTACCGCACATTCACATCCCCCATCTCTACCGCACATTCACATCCCCCATCTCTACCATACATTCACATCCACTCATCTCTACCATACATTCACATCCTCCATCTCTACCGCACATTCACATCCCCCATCTCTACCGCACATTCACATCCCCCCATCTCTACCACACATTCACATCCCCCATCTCTACCATACATTCACATCCCCCATCTCTACCACACATTCACATCCCCCCATCTCTACCATACATTCACATCCCCCATCTCTACCATACATTCACATCCCCCCATCTCTACCACACATTCACATCCCCCATCTCTACCACACATTCACATCCCCCATCTCTACCACACATTCACATCCCCCCATCTCTACCACACATTCACATCCCCCCATCTCTACCATACATTCACATCCCCCCATCTCTACCATACATTCACATCCTCCATCTCTACCGCACATTCACATCCCCCATCTCTACCGCACATTCACATCCCCCCATCTCTACCACACATTCACATCCCCCATCTCTACCATACATTCACATCCCCCATCTCTACCACACATTCACATCCCCCCATCTCTACCATACATTCACATCCCCCATCTCTACCATACATTCACATCCCCCCATCTCTACCACACATTCACATCCCCCATCTCTACCACACATTCACATCCCCCATCTCTACCACACATTCACATCCCCCCATCTCTACCACACATTCACATCCCCCCATCTCTACCATACATTCACATCCCCCCATCTCTACCGCACATTCACATCCCCTATCTGTACCGCACATTCACATCCCCCATCTCTACCATACATTCACATCCCCCCATCTCTACCACACATTCACATCCCCCATCTCTACCACACATTCACATCCCCCCATCTCTACCATACATTCACATCCCCCCATCTCTACCACACATTCACATCCCCCATCTATACCACACATTCACATCCCCCCATCTCTACCATACATTCACATCCCCCCATCTCTACCACACATTCACATCCCCCATCTATACCACACATTCACATCCCCCCATCTCTACCACACATTCACATCCCCCCATCTCTACCATACATTCACATCCCCCATCTCTACCGCACATTCACATCCCCCCATCTCTACCACACATTCACATCCCCCATCTCTACCGCACATTCACATCCTCCATCTCTACCGCACATTCACATCCCCCATCTCTACCATACATTCACATCCCCCCATCTCTACCACACATTCACATCCCCCCATCTCTACCATACATTCACATCCCCCCATCTCTACCACACATTCACATCCCCCCATCTCTACCGCACATTCACATCCCCCCATCTCTACCATACATTCACATCCCCCCATCTCTACCGCACATTCACATCCCCCATCTCTACCGCACATTCACATCCTCCATCTCTACCGCACATTCACATCCCCCCATCTCTACCATACATTCACATCCCCCCATCTCTACCGCACATTCACATCCCCCATCTCTACCGCACATTCACATCCTCCATCTCTACCGCACATTCACATCCCTCCATCTCTACCGCACATTCACATCCCCCCATCTCTACCGCACATTCACATCCCCCATCTCTACCACACATTCACATCCCCATCTCTACCACACATTCACATCCTCCATCTCTACCATACATTCACCATACGGTGGTGTAGTGGGTAGCACAGTGGTGTAGTGGGTAGCACAGTAGTGTAGTGGGTGGCACAGTAGTGTAGTGGGTAGCACAGTGGTGTAGTGGGTAGCACAGTGGTGTAGTGGGCAGCACAGTGGTGTAGTGGGTAGCACAGTGGTGTAGTGGGCTGCACAGTGGTGTAGTGGGGGGCACAGTGGTGTAGTGGGTAGCACAGTGGTGTAGTGGGGGGCACAGTGGTGTAGTGGGCAGCACAGTGGTGTAGTGGGCAGCACAATGGTGTAGTGGGTAGCTCAGTGGTGTAGTGGGTAGCACGGTAGTGTAGTGGGTAACACGGTGGTGTAGTGGGTAGCACAGTGGTGTAGTGGGTAGCACAGTAGTGTAGTGGGTAGCACAGTGGTGTAGTGGGTAGTACTGTGGTGTATTGGGGGGCACAGTGGTGTAGTGGGGGGCACGGTGGTGTAGTGGGCGGCACAGTGGTGTAGTGGGTGGCACAGTGGTGTAGTGGGTAGCACAGTGGTGTAGTGGGCAGCACAGTGGTGTAGTGGGTAGCACAGTGGTGTAGTGGGTAGCACAGTAGTGTAGTGGGTGACACGGTGGTGTAGTGGGTGACACGGTGGTGTAGTGGGTAGCACAGTAGTGTAGTGGGTGACACGGTGGTGTAGTGGGTAGCACAGTGGTGTAGTGGGTAGCACAGTGGTGTAGTGGGTGACACGGTGGTGTAGTGGGTAGCACAGTGGTGTAGTGGGAGACACGGTGGTGTAGTGGGTAGCACAGTGGTGTAGTGGGAGACACGGTGGTGTAGTGGGTAGCACAGTGGTGTAGTGGGTGACACGGTGGTGTAGTGGGTAGCACAGTGGTGTAGTGGGTGACACGGTGGTGTAGTGGGTAGCACAGTGGTGTAGCGGGTAGCACAGTGGTGTAGTGGGTAGCACAGTGGTGTAGCGGGTAGCACAGTGGTGTAGCGGGTAGCACAGTGGTGTAGTGGGTAGCACAGTGGTGTAGCGGGTAGCACAGTGGTGTAGCGGGTAGCACAGTGGTGTAGTGGGTGGCACAGTGGTGTAGCGGGTGGCACAGTGGTGTAGCGGGTAGCACAGTGGTGTAGTGGGTAGCACAGTGGTGTAGTGGGTAGCACAGTGGTGTAGTGGGTGACACGGTGGTGTAGTGGGTAGCACAGTGGTGTAGCGGGTAGCACAGTGGTGTAGTGGGTAGCACAGTGGTGTAGTGGGTAGCTCAGTGGTGTAGTGGGTGACACGGTGGTGTAGTGGGTAGCACAGTGGTGTAGTGGGTAGCACAGTGGTGTAGCGGGTAGCACAGTGGTGTCCTCTCTGTGCCTGTGTTGGGTTTCCTCCCACACCCCAAAGACAAGCTGGGAGGGTGATTGTCCCCGGTATGTGAATGTGAGTCGGGGACATTAGATTGGAAGCTCCTTGGGGGCGGGGACTGATGTGAATGTACAATGTATGTAAAGTGCTGCGTAAATTTGATAGCGCTATATAATTACCTCCATATACCATCATTATATCTGTATAAGAAGCCGCTGGTCATCGACCTCCACACTGGCCTCCTCCAATCTGATTGATGGGTCTGTGGACATTTCCCAGCATGCATCAGTCAGATGAGTGAGACGGGCCGATCAGGGAAATGTCCTCATCTGGGTTCAGTTTATGAAGATAAATGAGGGGAGTGACTTCGTATATAAAGACGCAGGGCGAGGAAAACAACATACAATGGCAGCTAAACGAGGAATCTGAGCCAAATCATCAAATTCTAAAGAGAGTATTATACATGTATGATAGATGTACCCTATATAATACAAGAACAGTCCAGGTATATAATACATATATAATAAAGGTATATAATAGATATATAATAGGTATATAATAAAGGTATAGTATAGATATATAATAGGTATATAATAAAGGTATAGTATAGATATATAATAAAGGTATAGTATAGATATATAATAAAGGTATATTACAGGTACAGTATGTAGAGCTCCCCCTGTAGGAGGCGCTGGATTGGACGGGTCCTCTGTTCTTTGTCTCCACCTTCTCCAGACCCCTCTGACACCATGCTGGGAGTACAAACATACAATATCACTGGAAATCACTTGTCCTTAGGTGAGATGGGGGTCCTGGTACTTAGTGGGTGAGATGGGGGGTCCTGGTGCTTAGTGGGTGAGATGGGGGTCCTGGTACGGTACTTAGTGGAGGAGATGGGGGTCCTGGTACTTAGTGGAGGAGATGGGGGTCCTGGTACTTAGTGGAGGAGATGGGGGTCCTGGTGCTTAGTGGGGGAGATGGGGGTCCTGGTACTTAGTGGGTGAGATGGGGGTCCTGGTACTTAGTGGAGGAGATGGGGGTCCTGGTGCTTAGTGGAGGAGATGGGGGTCCTGGTGCTTAGTGGGGGGAGATGGGGGTCCTGGTGCTTAGTGGGGGGAGATGGGGGTCCTGGTGCTTAGTGGGGGGAGATGGGGGTCCTGGTGCTTAGTGGGGGGAGATGGGGGTCCTGGTGCTTAGTGGGGGGGAGAAGACTTCCTCTATTCACTTCTGGCTCTGACTGATCATGTAATGCAGAGCCCAGCAGAGGGCGCCAGTGGTGGATGTCTTCCTTGGCTGCACTATCACAGCACTGGATCCCCGACATCCCTCAATGTGGCCGCCAGTCTTTGCTTATCTGTGCCAACCTCAAGAGTAGAGATATCGCTGTCACCCCTCTCAATGTAGTGCCTGGGGCACATGTCCCCCCTGCCCCCTTAGTTTAGGCCATGGTAACAGGTATACAATACTGACAGGATGCTTCAACTGACTGTAAACATCCATTGCCAATGGCAACCACATGTAGTACCGCCATAGGATGCCTCTATAAATGCCGTCTTCATACCCCAATGTGCCCAGAGAACCAAAGCTGGAGTCCATGTGGATGGATGAAGAGAAGATAAATGGAGACATGGATGGATGGATGGGATGGATAGAGACATGGATGGATGGAGACATGGATGGATGGAGAGATGGATGGATGGAGACATGGATGGATGGATGGGATGGATGGAGAGATGGATGGATGGAGACATGGATGGATGGATGGAGACATGGATGGATGGATGGATGGATGGAGACTTGGATGGATGGAGAGATGGATGGAAATATGGATGAGATATGGATGGATGGAGACATGGATGGATGGATGGATGGAGAGATGGATGGATGGATGGATGGATGGATGGATGGATGGATGGAGACATGGATGGATGGATGGAGAGATGGATGGATGGAGACATGGATGGATGGAGACATGGATGGATGGATGGAGAGATGGATGGATGGATGGATGGATGGATGGATGGAGACATGGATGGATGGATGGAGACATGGATGGATGGATGGATGGATGGATGGATGGATGGATGGAGACATGGATAGATGGATGGATGGAGAGATGGATGGATGGAGACATGGATGGATGGAGACATGGATGGATGGATGGATGGATGGATGGATGGATGGAGACATGGATGGATGGATGGATGGAGAGATGGATGGATGGAGAGATGGATGGATGGATGGATGGATGGATGGATGGATGGAGAGATGGATGGATGGATGGATGGATGGAGACATGGATGGATGGATGGAGAGATGGATGGATGGAGACATGGATGGATGGATGGAGACATGGATGGATGGATGGATGGATAGATGGAGACATGGATGGATGGAGACATGGATGGATGGAGACATGGATGGATGGATGGATGGATGGAGAGATGGATGGAGACATGGATGGATGGATGGAGACATGGATGGATGGATGGAAGGATGGAGAGATGGATGGATGGAGACATGGATGGATGGATGGAGACATGGATGGATGGATGGATGGATAGATGGAGACATGGATGGATGGAGACATGGATGGATGGATGGATGGAGACATGGATGGATGGATGGATGGAGAGATGGATGGATGGAGACATGGATGGATGGATGGATGGAGAGATGGATGGATGGAGACATGGATGGATGGAGACATGGATGGATGGATGGAGACATGGATGGATGGAGACATGGATGGATGGATGGATGGATGGAGACATGGATGGATGGATGGATGGAGACATGGATGGATGGAGACATGGATGGATGGATGGATGGAGACATGGGTGGATGGATGGATGGATGGAGACATGGATGGATGGAGAGATGGAGACATGGATGGATGGAGACATGGATGGATGGATGGATGGAGAGATGGATGGATGGAGACATGGATGGATGGATGGAGACATGGATGGATGGATGGAGACATGGATGGATGGATGGATGGAGAGATGGATGGATGGATGTATGGATGGATGGATGGAGACATGGATGGATGGATGGATGGATGGATGGAGACATGGATGGATGGATGGATGGAGACATGGATGAATGGATGGATGGAGACATGGATGGATGGAGACATGGATGGATGGATGGATGGAGAGATGGATGGATGGATGTATGGATGGATGGATGGAGACATGGATGGATGGATGGATGGAGACATGGATGGATGGATGGATGGAGACATGGATGGATGGAGACATGGATGGATGGATGGAGACATGGATGGATGGATGGATGGAGAGATGGATGGATGGATGTATGGATGGATGGATGGAGACATGGATGGATGGATGGATGGAGACATGGATGGATGGATGGATGGAGACATGGATGGATGGAGACATGGATGGATGGATGGATGGATGGAGAGATGGATGGATGGATGGAGAGATGGATGGATGGATGGAGAGATGGATGGATGGATGGAGAGATGGAGACACGGATGGATGGATGGATGGATGGATGGAGACATGGATGGATGGATGGATGGAGACATGGATGGATGGATGGAGACATGGATGGATGGAGACATGGATGGATGGATGGAGAGATGGATGGATGGATGGATGGATGGATGGAGAGATGGATGGATGGAGAGATGGATGGATGGATGGAGACATGGATGGATGGATGGAGACATGGATGGATGGAGACATGGATGGATGGAGACATGGATTGGATGGATGGAGAGATGGATGGATGGATGGAGAGATGGATGGATGGATGGAGAGATGGAGACACGGATGGATGGATGGATGGATGGAGACATGGATGGATGGATGGAGACATGGATGGATGGAGAAATGGATGGATGGATGGAGAGATGGATGGATGGATGGAGAGATGGATGGATGGATGGAGAGATGGAGACACGGATGGATGGATGGATGGATGGAGACATGGATGGATGGATGGAGACATGGATGGATGGATGGATGGAGACATGGATGGATGGATGGATGGAGAGATGGATGGATGGATGGAGAGATGGATGGATGGATGGAGAGATGGAGACACGGATGGATGAAGGGAGGAATGGAGACATGGATGAACGAGTTTGGGGTGGGGGAACTTGTCTGGCCTGCACAGAGTCCTGACCTGAACCTGATAGAACACCTTTGGGATGAATTATTATTATTATACAGGATTTATATAGCACCAACAGTTTGCACAGCGCTTTACAACATGAGGGCAGACATTACACTTACAATACAGATCAATACAGGAGGGATCAGAGGGCCCTGATCCTCAGAGCTTACAATCTAATTAGAGCGGAGACTGTGAGCCAGGCCTTCTCATCCAACATCAGTGCCTGACCTCACAAATGCTCTTCTGGAAGAATAGTCAAACATTCCCATAGAATCAACAATAAGAAAAGGAGCCAATGTTTGAGCTTTCCCGGGGATCACTGTCACATCCCATGTAAGGAAGAAAACCAAGAAAGGAGGGTGTGCCCCAGAGGGATAATATGGACAGTGTATCACCGGGAAACCAAGTGGCTGGTGCAGAGAATCAGATAAACAATTTTGTTAAAATTAATAACAACGATTTTTATTGGTTACAAAGTGTACAAAATATTCTATAATATAAAAACAAAACAAAAAGAGGTAGAAAAGACATCAAACATAAAACTGCTAAGGTGCTGTCATACAACAACCCAGGAAATGGAAGAATTTCTTGGCTGGGGTGAAGGTACGGCAACACGCGATACTCTACATGTTTCGGAATCTAGAAAGGCTCAATTCCTTCTATACTGTATATTTCCTTCTTCAGGAGTTTCAAAGTAGCAGTTCAGATAAATTTCTAGGGAACAGAAAAACAGGGATATATATGTATATGAGGGTATGTATCACAGAGTAGAAGAGACTGTTCAACTTTAAGCAAAGCAGAAGGATAAAAACAGAATCTCAGTGTGAACAGGCATGAAGGTGTACTCACTAGAAAACTTGTCTCCAGTATAAAAGTTGCACACAGAGGCATCGAGAGATGGACTCCCACCTCCTCCAGTCCAGAGGGTTGAGGTGGATGGAGTGGGAAGCCAGCAGTAAGTGTAGCTGTATGGTTGGAACCCAGGAGAGGGAAGGTAAAATCTGGGGTGCTTCACACATTCCAGACTTGGCGTGGATCCCCCCAAGGCGGCCGGCCAGGGCTCACAGGAGCCACTAATGTTAGGCGGTCCAAGCACACATCTATGAAATTGGAATTGAAAAGAGGAAATCAGAGGTATATTTTGCTATTTACAAACAATGAGTATGTGGAGCAAAATGCAGGGCGCCTGTCTCCCCAAGTTCATTCCTCGGGGTGATCAATAATCAATGTGTATAGTAAATGAGGCTGATTTCTGGTGTTCCTCGGCATAGGCCATACACTATCAGGGAGAGCAAGATCCTCCTGGCTGTGTAGCAGAGGTAAGTGTGTGTGAGTGGTGATAAGTACCCTGTGTGGGGCGGGGTGTGGAATTAACGGGCCAATCATTAGCTTCAAAGGCGGGGTAAACTCAAATGCAAATGACACAGCTGATTTGTAGGTAAGTAAAGCGTGTCACACCAGGTGATCATCAGCTGTCTGTGAGTGATGTGCGGCCCGCCCACTGCGATTCCTCAGCCTAAGCAGCGGAGGACGCCAGCGCGTCAAAAGGCGCAGTGACATCATCCGCTGACAAAGGCCGCCGCCACAGAAAGACTGGCGGTGTAAGGATGGAAAACTACCATATGCGCAGGCACCAGACCGATCGTCGTGCGCATGCGCATCAGCGCTGCTAAGAGAATGCCTCCGTCTCCCTGAGAAAAAAGAGAGACAGAGGCCTTTCCGTGTCGGGGAGCACCGACGAGCCATCCCAGCGGGGACCCGGGCCCAAGCCGAGATCGTGGGTTCAATAATTGTGTATAGTTAGTGTAATTCCCATAGACACCCTCCTAAACCTTGTGGACGGCCTTCCCAGAAGAGGTGAAGCTGTTATAGCTGCAAAGGGCGGAGCCAACTCAATATTGAACCCTACGGACTAAGACTGGGAGGTCATTAAAGGTCATGTAAAGGCAGGCGTCCCAATACTTTTGGTAATGTGTATATAGAGGAGGACGGGGGGTGTATATTTTTTAGCAGTTGTGCCGCACAAATCTCGTCCTTCACAAGACGTTACTAAACTTTTAAAAAGTTGATTTTTCTTTATTTCCAAAACTTGCAGAAGCTTCAACAAGCCCATGAAACGCATCGCCACCATTGGATGTCAGTTATTGGATGAAACGCATCGCCACCATTGGATGTCAGTTATTGGATGAAACGCATCGCCACCATTGGATGTCAGTTATTAGATGAAATGCGTTGCCACCATTGGATGTCAGTTATTGGATGAAATGCATCGCCACCATTGGATGTCAGTTATTGGATGAAACGCATCGCCACCATTGGATGTCAGTTATTGGATGAAACGCATCGCCACCATTGGATGTCAGTTATTAGATGAAATGCGTTGCCACCATTGGATGTCAGTTATTGGATGAAACGCATCGCCACCATTGGATGTCAGTTATTGGATGAAACGCATCGCCACCATTGGATGTCAGTTATTGGATGAAACGCATCGCCACCATTGGATGTCAGTTATTAGATGAAATGCGTTGCCACCATTGGATGTCAGTTATTAGATGAAATGCGTTGCCACCATTGGATGTCAGTTATTAGATGAAATGCGTTGCCATCATTGGATGTCAGTTATTGGATGAAACGCATCGCCACCATTGGATGTCAGTTATTGGATGAAACGCATCGCCACCATTGGATGTCAGTTATTAGATGAAATGCGTTGCCACCATTGGATGTCAGTTATTAGATGAAATGCGTTGCCACCATTGGATGTCAGTTATTAGATGAAATGCGTTGCCACCATTGGATGTCAGTTATTGGATGAAATGCGTTGCCACCATTGGATGTCAGTTATTGGATGAAACGCATCGCCACCATTGGATGTCAGTTATTGGATGAAATGCATCGCCACCATTGGATGTCAGTTATTGGATGAAATGTGTTGCCACTATTGGATGTCAGTTATTGGATGAAATGCGTTGCCACTAGGGCTGAAACAACTAATCGATTCTGAAATTAATCGATTACTATTTTCATAATCGATTTATCGGCCAGTAACATAATGGGGGTTAAAAATAATAAAATGAGCCCTTTATAGTACAAAAAGAGCAAATAATCTCTCCTGTAAATATAACTTTCACAGATCTACAGTAAAAAAATGACCCCCTTAGAAGAGATTATTTGCTGTTTTGTACTATAAAGGGGCTCATCTTAGTTTAGCCCCCATTATGTTACTAAACGTCTTAGACATGGTTCTCATCTTTGTGTTTTTTGGTGCTTTTTGCAGAAATGCTCTACAGTCCATTTACATGGTTTCCTATGGGACACGTTCACATCTGTGCTTTTTTCAGCCGCTGTGTATTTGGAAAGCGTCAAGGACTTTTTTTAACGCAAATTGGTGCTTTTTTGGTTGAATAGACTTCAATGGAGAAGCTGCAGAAAAGCAGGTAATGCGTTTTTGCAGCAATTTGTATATTTGTATATTTACAAATTGGCCAAAAATCTGTATTTCTCCTCTAATAGTATATACAGTATATCTCCTCTAATAGTATATACAGTATATATCTCCTCTAATAGTATATACAGTATATATCTCTCTTCTCTAATAGTATATACAGTATATCTCCTCTAATAGTATATACAGTATATCTCCTCTAATAGTATATACAGTATATATCTCCTCTAATAGTATATACAGTATTTCTCCTCTAATAGTATATACAGTATATCTCCTCTAATAGTATATACAGTATATATCTCCTCTAATAGTATATACAGTATATATCTCTCTTCTCTAATAGTATATACAGTATATCTCCTCTAATAGTATATACAGTATATCTCCTCTAATAGTATATACAGTATATATCTCCTCTAATAGTATATACAGTATCTCTCCTCTAATAGTATATACAGTATATCTCCTCTAATAGTATATACAGTATATATCTCCTCTAATAGTATATACAGTATATATCTCCTCTAATAGTATATACAGTATATCTCTCCTCTAATAGTATATACAGTATATCTCTCTCCTCTAATAGTATATACAGTATATATCTCCTCTAATAGTATATACAGTATATCTCTCCTCTAATAGTATATACAGTATATCTCCTCTAATAGTATATACAGTATATCTCTCCTCTAATAGTATATACAGTATATCTCTCTCCTCTAATAGTATATACAGTATATATCTCCTCTAATAGTATATACAGTATATATCTCCTCTAATAGTATATACAGTATATATCTCCTCTAATAGTATATACAGTATATCTCTCCTCTAATAGTATATACAGTATATCTCTCTCCTCTAATAGTATATACAGTATATATCTCCTCTAATAGTATATACAGTATATCTCTCCTCTAATAGTATATACAGTATATATCTCCTCTAATAGTATATACAGTATATCTCTCCTCTAATAGTATATACAGTATATCTCTCTCCTCTAATAGTATATACAGTATATATCTCCTCTAATAGTATATACAGTATCTCTCCTCTAATAGTATATACAGTATATATCTCTCTTCTCTAATAGTATATACAGTATATCTCTCCTCTAATAGTATATACAGTATATCTCTCTCCTCTAATAGTATATACAGTATATATCTCCTCTAATAGTATATACAGTATATATCTCCTCTAATAGTATATACAGTATATCTCTCCTCTAATAGTATATACAGTATATCTCTCTCCTCTAATAGTATATACAGTATATATCTCCTCTAATAGTATATACAGTATATGTTTTGTCAGAGGATCCGCGCTACAGGGTATATTGCAACTGCAGCCCCCCTATGTAAGCAAGGGACACTACCGTGTACCCTAAAACGAATAAGTATAACAAAATAGGGAATGGCGCTGTGCATAAAGGATGTATTGGTATATGATGTTTATTTAATGGTGGTGATAGGTGTACCAATATGACATGCTATAGCGGACACCAATATGTGGTACCCTCAAAATGCACCCCTGTTTTATCCCACGTATAAGTGGGAAAAATAAAAATTAATAAATAGTGATATAAAAGTGCTAGTTGATAAATAAATTAGTGGGTGACAATAAATATACAAACAGCTGTGATCTCATATAAAAATTATTAGTATTAATGACCACTAATAATATGGTGTAAAAAGATATAAGTGCAAAAGTGTCAGGTGCAGTACAAATGACAATATTCCAGCCGCTGCTGGATGATAGAAGTAAACTGCAGATGTTAAATTAGAATAAAGGGTGTCCACAATCCTCTATAGTGAAAAACAGAAAATGCAAAGCAATATGTGTAAACAAATTCATATATGACACATACACAAATGTGAGGTTATACACAAATATATATATATAAAAATGTGTAAAGTAGAGGATATCCACAGTCCTCTGTAATAAAGTGCTAGGAATGCAGAAAAGTAGATACGTGGAAAAAATGACATATAAATATACTTAAAATGTGCAGATATTAGGACCCAAACTGGTAAATAATTAATATGTATATATAGAGATAGTAAACTAATTGATAACAGTATAGAGTCTCATGTGAAAGTGACCAAAGAGTTCATGTGATGTCTTCCACCGAATTTCCTCCAAATATTTAAAACAAACTCCCCCTGATGTGATCCCACTCACCGGAACGCTGTACCCCTACAGGGGTATAAGCATAGGATGTTTGTACGCCAGATGCCGATCAAATCCAGGTGCCAATCAGATCTTTATGTGTTGGTATCCCCTCACCCCGGATCAGCCACTCGTGAAGGAGAAGGGGGAAGATGACAATCCCCTGTTGTGATCCTATTTCCGGCCGGACATCCGCTCCAGAGTATTATATGTAATAAAAGAATTGCTCCACATAGCGTAACTCCATAAAGTATCTTTTAATTGTAGATGTTTAAACAATCCAAAAGGAGCATAATGAATCCAAGGAAATAAACAAGTATAAAAGGAGAGGAGGGAGCATGCAAGCTCTCTACCTCCCCTAGCCGTTCCGGGACGCAGCGTAGTGCACAGCTGCCGCTTGCGTTCCACCGGTCGGCTATCGAAAACCACAGTAACAGGAAGTGACGTTGTGCGTGCCAAGATAGTCCCGCCTTACGCGTTTCGTCACACGGACGTCATCGGAGGCGCTGCCATCTTGGTCCTCTCAACGTCTTATATCTGGGTGCAGTACATGCCGCGGCCAATCCCGCACCAGATGCTAAATGATGAGCATCCTGTAGGTCCAATCGAAAAAATTCGCTCAATTATGGAGACAAAGGCAAAATGCTGTACACACTCGGTATCATTAGACCGAGGGAGATACTGGATAGAGTCTCCTTGAGCGCCATCTAGTGGGATGTTTATAGTTCGTATAGTTTATACGGAATAGCGGCCGTGGAGAAATGTAATTTGCAAACCAGATACTATCTGGTAAAAGTACATATTAGAAATACATATTAAATGACAATCAAATAGCCTAAACTTAAAAAAACCAAAAAAGGAAAAAATAATAATATTGTATAAATTATAATTACCTCGAGAGGTATTTAAGCAGAAAAAAGTCTTTTACAGAATTCTTTAATAAATTAAAAGTATATATCTAAAAAATATGTATATAAAAATTAAAAATTAATATATATGGAATATTGATACTGTACACATAAGAAAGACAATGCATTAAAAAACTCTTGTAAAAAGATGTGCAAAGAGGAGTATGTTATATAATCAGTACTATTATAAACCAGAGGCAGGAGAGAATGTGTTAGTTTACCAATAAATATGTTAGTATACCAACCAAGAGAAGGAGAGAATGTTTTAGTTTGCCAATAAATATGTAAGAATGTACTAAAAATAGTGATGAATCATATATATATCATATAAAAATCTTGAAATCTTCGGAAAATAAGGAAATGGGGTAGGGAAACGTATAGATTCCACCTATATAGAATTAAGTAAGGAGCACTTCAGAACCAATTATGGAAGTGGGTTAGGGGCATATGTAAAATCCACAATTTAAAAATTAGATAAAAAACAATTCAGATCAATGTCCACATTTAACCCTCTGGGAACAAGGCTCCCTAGGCGATATATCCACTTAGTTTCATTCTGGGACACTTTTATTCTTTTGTTACCGCCTCTCCAGTGATCTTTGATCAGGTCTATGCCATAAAAGATTAATCCTGTAGGGTTTCTATTGTGGACCTCATCAAAATGCCTAGAGAGGTTATGCTTTGGAAAGCCTTTTTTAATATTATTAATGTGCTCTCTAATCCTAACGCGGAGGGGCCTAGTAGTTCTTCCCACATACTGAAGCCGACAGGGACATTCGATCACATATGTGACGTGAGTACTTTCACAGGTAATCAATTCCCTGATTTGGTACTCTTTCCCTGTTCTTGACTTAAAGAGTAATCTTTTCCTTGGTTGTCTCTTACTTACACGGCAGGGTAAACACTTTTGGCATCTGAAAAAACCTTTTAATTCAGGGAACAACTTGACCGGTTTTGGTGGGTCGATCACGTTATGCACCAACTGGTTCCTCAAATTGGGGGCCTTCTTGTAGATAAATCTAGGTTTTTTGGGGAGTATCTTCACCAAAGTTCTATCAGATTTTAAAATAGGCCAGTATTTTCTAAAAATGTGTTCAATTGACCGATATTGATTATTAAAACCAGTAATAAAAGCCATATCCATCTTGCAGTGGTTGTCAATTTTCTCCTTCTTTCTCAGTAGGAGATCACGATCTAAGCTCCCTATTTCCATCTTATATCTCATTAGGGTTTCTTTGTGATATCCTTTATCAATGAATTTTTTAATCAAAGTGTCGGCTTGAGTGTAATAATCATCTATCCTATGGCAATTTCTTCGCAACCTCATTAGTTGGCCTTTCGGAATATTCTGCTTCCACTTAGGATGATGGCAACTAGATGTTGGGATGTAGCCATTGCGATCCGTGGCCTTAAAAAAGGTTCTAGTGTGTAATTCGTTGTTCTCTTTGAAAATCTGTACATCTAGGTAATCTATTTCTTGAGGATCGCATGTCCCACTGAAAGAGATGCCGTATTTATTTTGATTCATTGCTCCTAGAAAATCCTGAAATGACTCTGCCGTGCCTCTCCACACTATAATCACGTCATCGATATAACGACGGTAAAATTCAATCTCCGGGCGTGGACTTCTATATATATTTTCTTCCTCCCACATGTCCATAAATAAATTAGCCACGCTTGGGGCATATCTGGCTCCCATGGCGACGCCTTTGGTTTGCACATAGTAGTCCTTCTGGTACCAAAAGTAATTACTTTCCATTGCTAGTTTTAAAGCTTCTAAAATAAAATTAATTTGTTCTTGTTTAAGATTGGCGTCTTTGTAAAGTGCTTTCTCTACTCCTTTTAAGCCATATTTTTGTCCGCTATAGCATGTCATATTGGTACACCTATCACCACCATTAAATAAACATCATATACCAATACATCCTTTATGCACAGCGCCATTCCCTATTTTGTTATACTTAGTATATACAGTATATATCTCTCCTCTAATAGTGTATACAGTATATCTCCTTTAATAGTGTATACAGTATATCTCTCCTCTAATAATGTATACAGTATATCTCCTCTAATAGTATATACAGTATATATCTCCTCTAATAGTGTATACAGTATATCTCCTCTAATAGTATATACAGTATATCTCCTCTAATAGTATATACAGTATATATCTCCTCTAATAGTATATACAGTATATCTCTCCTCTAATAGTATATACAGTATATATCTCTCCTCTAATAGTATATACAGTATATCTCCTCTAATAGTGTATCTACAGTATATCTCCTCTAATAGTATATCCGGTATATATCTCCTCTAATAGTATATCCGGTATATATCTCCTCTAATAGTGTATATACAGTATATATCTCCTCTAATAGTGTATATACAGTATATCTCCTCTAATAGTATATACAGTATATATCTCCTCTAATAGTACATACAGTATATATCTCCTCTAATAGTGTATATACAGTATATCTCCTCTAATAGTATATACAGTATATCTCCTCTAATAGTATATACAGTATATATCTCCTCTAATAGTATATACAGTATATCTCCTCTAAAAGTATATACGGTATATATCTCCTCTAATAGTGTATACAGTATATCTCCTCTAATAGTGTATACAGTATATCTCCTCTAATAGTGTATACAGTATATATCTCCTCTAATAGTATATACAGTATATCTCCTCTAATAGTATATACAGTATATTCTCCTCTAATAGTATATACAGTATATATCTCCTCTAATAGTATATAAAGTATATCTCCTCTAATAGTATATACAGTATATATCTCCTCTAATAGTGTATACAGTATATCTCCTCTAATAGTGTATACAGTATATCTCCTCTAATAGTATATACAGTATATCTCCTCTAATAGTGTATACAGTATATATCTCCTCTAATAGTATATACAGTATATATCTCCTCTAATAGTGTATACAGTATATCTCCTCTAATAGTATATACAGTATATCTCCTCTAATAGTGTATATACAGTATATCTCCTCTAATAGTGTATATACAGTATATCTCCTCTAATAGTATATCCAGTATATATCTCCTCGAATAGTGTATATACAGTATATATCTCCTCTAATAGTATATCCAGTATATATCTCCTCTAATAGTGTATATACAGTATATCTCCTCTAATAGTGTATATACAGTATATCTCCTCTAATAGTATATACAGTATATATCTCCTCTAATAGTGTATACAGTATATCTCCTCTAATAGTATATACAGTATATATCTCCTCTAATAGTATATCCAGTATATATCTCCTCTAATAGTGTATATACAGTATATCTCCTCTAATAGTATATACAGTATATATCTCCTCTAATAGTATATACAGTATATCTCCTCTAATAGTATATATACAGTATATCTCCTCTAATAGTATATACAGTATATCTCCTCTAATAGTATATACAGTATATCTCCTCTAATAGTGTATATACAGTATATCTCCTCTAATAGTGTATATACAGTATATCTCCTCTAATAGTATATACAGTATATATCTCCTCTAATAGTATATACAGTATATCTCCTCTAATAGTATATATACAGTATATATCTCCTCTAATAGTATATACAGTATATATCTCCTCTAATAGTATATACAGTATATCTCCTCTAATAGTATATACAGTATATATCTCCTCTAATAGTGTATACAGTATATCTCCTCTAATAGTGTATACAGTATATCTCCTCTAATAGTGTATACAGTATATATCTCCTCTAATAGTATATACAGTATATCTCCTCTAATAGTATATACAGTATATTCTCCTCTAATAGTATATACAGTATATATCTCCTCTAATAGTATATAAAGTATATCTCCTCTAATAGTATATACAGTATATATCTCCTCTAATAGTGTATACAGTATATCTCCTCTAATAGTGTATACAGTATATCTCCTCTAATAGTATATACAGTATATCTCCTCTAATAGTGTATACAGTATATCTCCTCTAATAGTATATACAGTATATATCTCCTCTAATAGTATATACAGTATATATCTCCTCTAATAGTGTATACAGTATATCTCCTCTAATAGTATATACAGTATATCTCCTCTAATAGTGTATATACAGTATATCTCCTCTAATAGTATATCCAGTATATATCTCCTCGAATAGTGTATATACAGTATATATCTCCTCTAATAGTATATCCAGTATATATCTCCTCTAATAGTGTATATACAGTATATCTCCTCTAATAGTGTATATACAGTATATCTCCTCTAATAGTATATACAGTATATATCTCCTCTAATAGTATATACAGTATATCTCCTCTAATAGTATATATACAGTATATCTCCTCTAATAGTATATACAGTATATCTCCTCTAATAGTATATACAGTATATCTCCTCTAATAGTGTATATACAGTATATCTCCTCTAATAGTGTATATACAGTATATCTCCTCTAATAGTATATACAGTATATATCTCCTCTAATAGTATATACAGTATATCTCCTCTAATAGTATATATACAGTATATATCTCCTCTAATAGTATATACAGTATATATCTCCTCTAATAGTATATACAGTATATCTCCTCTAATAGTATATACAGTATATATCTCCTCTAATAGTGTATACAGTATATCTCCTCTAATAGTGTATACAGTATATCTCCTCTAATAGTGTATACAGTATATATCTCCTCTAATAGTATATACAGTATATCTCCTCTAATAGTATATACAGTATATTCTCCTCTAATAGTATATACAGTATATATCTCCTCTAATAGTATATAAAGTATATCTCCTCTAATAGTATATACAGTATATATCTCCTCTAATAGTGTATACAGTATATCTCCTCTAATAGTGTATACAGTATATCTCCTCTAATAGTATATACAGTATATCTCCTCTAATAGTGTATACAGTATATCTCCTCTAATAGTATATACAGTATATATCTCCTCTAATAGTATATACAGTATATATCTCCTCTAATAGTGTATACAGTATATCTCCTCTAATAGTATATACAGTATATCTCCTCTAATAGTGTATATACAGTATATCTCCTCTAATAGTGTATATACAGTATATCTCCTCTAATAGTATATCCAGTATATATCTCCTCGAATAGTGTATATACAGTATATATCTCCTCTAATAGTATATCCAGTATATATCTCCTCTAATAGTGTATATACAGTATATCTCCTCTAATAGTGTATATACAGTATATCTCCTCTAATAGTATATACAGTATATATCTCCTCTAATAGTATATACAGTATATCTCCTCTAATAGTATATATACAGTATATCTCCTCTAATAGTATATACAGTATATCTCCTCTAATAGTATATACAGTATATCTCCTCTAATAGTGTATATACAGTATATCTCCTCTAATAGTGTATATACAGTATATCTCCTCTAATAGTATATACAGTATATATCTCCTCTAATAGTATATACAGTATATCTCCTCTAATAGTATATATACAGTATATATCTCCTCTAATAGTATATACAGTATATATCTCCTCTAATAGTATATACAGTATATCTCCTCTAATAGTATATACAGTATATATCTCCTCTAATAGTATATACAGTATATCTCCTCTAATAGTATATACAGTATATATCTTCTCTAATAGTATATACAGTATATCTCCTCTAATAGTATATACAGTATATCTCCTCTAATAGTATATATAGTATATATCTCCTCTAATAATGTATACAGTATATCTCTTCTAATAGTATATCCAGTATATCTCCTCTAATAGTATATCCAGTATTTCTCCTCTAATAGTATATACAGTATATATCTCCTCTAATTGTATATACAGTATATATCTCCTCTAATAGTATATACAGTATATATCTCCTCTAATAGTATATACAGTATATCTCTTCTGTCTGTTATTCTCAGAGTGGATTCAATATTTTGCTCCCTAACCATATAGTTGCTTGTTTATATTTAGCACTGCATAGAGATATTTAAGAATAAATTGCTTTTAAAACTTTACATATTAAACTAAATTATACACCACACTTTATTTAAGGTTGACCGAATAATCGATTAATCGAAACAATAATCGACCAACTAATCAATTATGAATATAATCGTTAGTTGCAGCCCTAATTGCCACCATTGGATGTCAGTTATTGGATGAAACGCGTCACCACTATTGGATGTCAGTCATTGGATGAAATGCGTTGCCACCATTGGATTTCAGTTATTAGATGAAACACATCGCCACCATTGGATTTCAGTTATTAGATGTAACGTGTCGCATCCATTGGATGTCAGTTATTGGATGAAATGCGTTGCCACCATTGGATGTCAGTTATTGGATGAAACACATCGCGACCATTGGATTTCAGTTATTAGATGAAACGTGTTGCATCAATTGGATGTCAGTTATTGGATGAAATGCGTCTCATCCATTGGATGTGAGTTATTGGATAAAACGTGTCGCGACCATTGGATGTCAGTTATTGGATAAAACGCATCACCACCATTGGATTTCAGTTATTAGATGAAACGCATCGCCACCATTGGATTTCAGTTATTAGATGAAACGTGTCGCCACCATTGGATGTCAGTTATTGGATGAAACGCGTCGCATCCATTGGATGTGAGTTATTGGATAAAACGTGTCGCGACCATTGGATGTCAGTTATTGGATAAAACGCATCACCACCATTGGATTTCAGTTATTAGATGAAACGCATCGCCACCATTGGATTTCAGTTATTAGATGAAACGTGTCGCATCAATTGGATATCAGTTATTGGATGAAACGCGTCACCACTATTGGATGTCAGTCATTGGATGAAACGCGTTGCCACCATTGGATTTCAGTTATTAGATGTAACATGTCGCATCCATTGGATGTCAGTTATTGGATGAAATGCGTTGCCACCATTGGATGTCAGTTATTGGATGAAACACATCGCGACCATTGGATGTCAGTTATTGGATAAAACGCATCACCACCATTGGATGTCAGTTATTGGATGAAACACATCGCGACCATTGGATTTCAGTTATTAGATGAAACGCATCGCCACCATTGGATTTCAGTTATTAGATGAAACGTGTCGCATCAATTGGATATCAGTTATTGGATGAAACGCGTCACCACTATTGGATGTCAGTCATTGGATGAAACGCGTTGCCACCATTGGATTTCAGTTATTAGATGTAACATGTCGCATCCATTGGATGTCAGTTATTGGATGAAATGCGTTGCCACCATTGGATGTCAGTTATTGGATGAAACACATCGCGACCATTGGATGTCAGTTATTGGATAAAACGCATCACCACCATTGGATGTCAGTTATTGGATGAAACACATCGCGACCATTGGATTTCAGTTATTAGATGAAACGCATCGCCACCATTGGATTTCAGTTATTAGATGAAACGCATCGCCACCATTGGATTTCAGTTATTAGATGAAACGCATCGCCACCATTAGATTTCAGTTATTAGATGAAACGCATCGCCACCATTGGATTTCAGTTAATAGATGAAACGCATCGCCACCATTGGATTTCAGTTATTAGATGAAACGCATCGCCACCATTGGATTTCAGTTAATAGATGAAACGCATCGCCACCATTGGATTTCAGTTAATAGATGAAACGCATCGCCATCATTGGATGTCAGTTGTTTGAAGCCGTCATGTTTGGATTTCTATCACTGAAATTGTTATATGATGCTCCGCCCCTAAATATAAAGCTTGTCACATGACTGCGTTCCCCCGGTTCTGTGTAACTATTCAATAAATCGATTATTGGACTCTGGTTCCTGTGACGCCCATGTGGGCGGAGCTGACAATTTAACCCTTTCAGCTCCTTCAGATGTCTTTCACACCCGGGATGGAGCAGTTGCGGTGGATCAGCGTTTTGTCTCGTGGTCGAGGAGATGCCATGGTGTTTTCCGGTTGCTGAGCCGATTGACATTCCTTCATGTGACATCTCCTAATAAAACCAGTGAAACGTCAAATCCAATCAGATCATTCCGCTGAGCGATCGCACACATGGCACCTCCGCCGGGCGCCTATTTATAGAGCGCTAATCATACAAAGCCATTCTAATCTAGATGAAGGGTGCGAAGCGGCCAGTTAATGTGGCGCTAAAGTTTTTAATTGCAGATTTCTTGACACCGTTCATTATCTACCCGTCCGATCGATGAAGCGGAATGAAAACATTCTTCACCTTCTGCCAATCACACGTTCCGCTTCTCACAATCCATACCGAGAAACGGCATGCCAGAGCGATCCGCCGCACTCCAAACCCCCCCGCAAGAGCGATCCGCCGCAATCCCAACCCCCTCTGCATGAGCGATCCGCCGCACTCCAAACCCCCCCGCAAGAGCGATCCGCCGCACTCCAAACCCCCCCGCAAGAGCGATCCGCCGCACTCCAAACCCCCCCGCAAGAGCGATCCGCCGCACTCCAAACCCCCCCGCAAGAGCGATCCGCCGCACTCCAAACCCCCCCCGCAAGAGCGATCCGCCGCACTCCAAACCCCCCCGCAAGAGCGATCCGCCGCACTCCAAACCCCCCCGCAAGAGCGATCCGCCGCACTCCAAACCCCCCCCGCAAGAGCGATCCGCCGCACTCCAAACCCCCCCGCAAGAGCGATCCGCCGCAATCCCAACCCCCTCTGCATGAGCGATCCGCCGCACTCCAAACCCCCCGCAAGAGCGATCCGCCACACTCCCAACCCCCCGCAAGAGCGATCCGCCACACTCCCAACCCCCCGCAAGAGCGATCCGCCGCACTCCAAACCCCCCCGCAAGAGCGATCCGCTGCACTCCAAACCCCCCCGCAAGAGCGATCCGCCGCACTCCAAACCCCCCCGCAAGAGCGATCCGCCGCACTCCAAACCCCCCCGCAAGAGCGATCCGCCGCACTCCAAACCCCCCCCGCAAGAGCGATCCGCCGCACTCCAAACCCCCCCGCAAGAGCGATCCTCTGCACTCCAAACCCCCCCGCAAGAGCGATCCGCCGCACTCCAAACCCCCCCGCAAGAGCGATCCGCCGCACTCCAAACCCCCCCGCAAGAGCGATCCGCCGCAATCCCAACCCCCTCTGCATGAGCGATCCGCCGCACTCCAAACCCCCCGCAAGAGCGATCCGCCACACTCCCAACCCCCCGCAAGAGCGATCCGCCACACTCCCAACCCCCCGCAAGAGCGATCCGCCACACTCCCAACCCCCCGCAAGAGCGATCCGCCACACTCCCAACCCCCTCTGCATGAGCGATCCGCCACACTCCCAACCCCCCGCAAGAGCGATCCGCCGCAATCCCAACCCCCTCTGCATGAGCGATCCGCCACACTCCCAAACCCCCTGCATGAGCGATCCGCCACACTCCCAACCCCCCCTGCATGAGCGATCCGCCACACTCCCAACCCCCCGCAAGAGCGATCCGCCGCAATCCCAACCCCCTCTGCATGAGCGATCCGCCACACTCCCAAACCCCCCGCAAGAGCGATCCGCCGCAATCCCAACCCCCTCTGCATGAGCGATCCGCCACACTCCCAAACCCCCCTGCATGAACGATCCGCCACACTCCCAAACCCCCCCTGCATGAGCGATCCGCCGCACTCCCAACCCCCCCTGCATGAGCGATCCGCCGCAATCCCAACCCCCCCTGCATGAGCGATCCGCCGCAATCCCAACCCCCCCTGCATGAGCGATCCGCCACACTCCCAACCCCCCGCAGGAGCGATCCGCCACACTCCCAACCCCCCCTGCATGAGCGATCCGCCACACTCCCAACCCCCCGCAGGAGCGATCCGCCACACTCCCAACCCCCCCTGCATGAGCGATCCGCCACACTCCCAACCCCCCGCAGGAGCGATCCGCCACACTCCCAACCCCCCCTGCATGAGCGATCCGCCACACTCCCAACCCCCCGCAGGAGCGATCCGCCACACTCCCAACCCCCCCTGCATGAGCAATCCGCCACACTCCCAACCCCCCTGCATGAGCGATCCGCCACACTCCCAACCCCCCACAGGAGCGATCCGCCACACTCCCAACCCCCCCTGCATGAGCGATCCGCCACACTCCCAACCCCCCGCAGGAGCGATCCGCCACACTCCCAACCCCCCCTGCATGAGCGATCCGCCACACTCCCAACCCCCCGCAGGAGCGATCCGCCACACTCCCAACCCCCCCTGCATGAGCAATCCGCCGCACTCCCAACCCCCCGCATGAGCGATCCGCCACACTCCCAACCCCCCTGCATGAGCGATCCGCCACACTCCCAACCCCCCCTGCATGAACGATCCGCCGCACTCCCAACCCCCCGCATGAGCGATCCGCCACAATCCCAACCCCCCGCATGAGCGATCCGCCACACTCCCAACCCCCCGCAGGAGCGATCCGCCACACTCCCAACCCCCCCTGCATGAGCGACCCGCCACACTCCCAACCACCTGCAAGAGCAATCCGCCACACTCCCAACCCCCCGCAAGAGCGATCCGCCGCAACTCCAACCCCCCTGCATGAGCGATCCGCCACACTCCCAACCCCCCCTGCATGAGCGATCCGCCACACTCTCAACCCCCCGCAAGAGCGATCCGCCGCACTCCCATCCCCCCACAAGAGCGATCCGCCGCAATCCCAACCCCCCCTGCATGAGCGATCCGCCGCACTCCAAACCCCCCGCAAGAGCGATCCGCCGCAATCCCAACCCCCTCTGCATGAGCGATCCGCCACACTCCCAACCCCCCTGCATGAACGATCCGCCGCACTCCCAACCCCCCCTGCATGAGCGATCTGCCGCAATCCCAACCCCCCTGCATGAGCGATCCGCCGCAATCCCAACCCCCCCTGCATGAGCGATCCGCCACACTCCCAACCCCCCGCAGGAGCGATCTGCCACACTCCCAACCCCCCATCCCTGAGCGATCCGCCACACTCCCAACCCCCCGCAGGAGCGATCCACCACACTCCCAATCCCCCTGCATGAGTTATCCGCCACACTCCCATCCCCCCGCAAGAGCGATCCGCCGCAATCCCAACCCCCCCTGCATGAGCGATCCGCCACACTCCCAACCCCCCCATCCCTGAGCGATCCGCCACACTCCCAACCCCCCGCAGGAGCGATCCGCCACACTCCCAACCCCCCGCAGGAGCGATCCGCCACACTCCCAACCCCCCCTGCATGAGCGATCCGCCACACTCCCAACCCCCCGCAGGAGCGATCCGCCACACTCCCAACCCCCACTGCATGAGCGATCCGCCACACTCCCAACCCCCCTGCATGAGCGATCCACCACACTCCCAACCCCCCCTGCATGAACGATCCGCCGCACTCCCAACCCCCCGCATGAGCGATCCGCCACACTCCCAACCCCCCGCAGGAGCGATCCGCCACACTCCCAACCCCCCCTGCATGAGCGATCCGCCGCAATCCCAACCCCCCCTGCATGAGCGATCCGCCACACTCCCAACCACCTGCAAGAGCAATCCGCCGCACTCCCAACCCCCCATCCCTGAGCGATCCGCCACACTCCCAACCCCCCGCAGGAGCGATCCACCACACTCCCAATCCCCCTGCATGAGTGATCCGCCACACTCCCATCCCCCCGCAAGAGCGATCCGCCGCAATCCCAACCCCCCCTGCATGAGCGATCCGCCACACTCCCAACCCCCCGCAGGAGCGATCCGCCACACTCCCAACCCCCCGCAGGAGCGATCCGCCAGACTCCCAACCCCCCCCTGCATGAGCGATCCGCCACACTCCCAACCCCCCGCAGGAGCGATCCGCCACACTCCCAACCCCCCCTGCATGAACGATCCGCCGCACTCCCAACCCCCCGCCTGAGCGATCCGCCACACTCCCAACCCCCCGCATGAGCGATCCGCCACACTCCCAACCCCCCGCAGGAGCGATCCGCCACACTCCCAACCCCCCCTGCATGAGCGATCCGCCACACTCCCAACCACCTGCAAGAGCAATCCGCCGCACTCCCATCCCCCCGCAAGAGCGATCCGCCGCAATCCCAACCCCCCTGCATGAGCGATCCGCCACACTCCCAACCCCCCCTGCATGAGCGATCCGCCACACTCCCAACCCCCCGCAAGAGCAATCCGCCGCACTCCCATCCCCCCGCAAGAGCGTTCCGCCACACTCCCAACCCCCCGCAAGAGCGTTCCGCCGCACTCCCATCCCCCCGCAAGAGCGATCCGCCGCAATCCCAACCCCCCCTCATGAGCGATCCGCCACACTCCCAACCCCCCGCAAGAGCGATCCACCAAAATCCCAACCCCCCTGCATGAACGATCCGCCACACTCCCAACCCCCCCTGCATGAGCGATCCGCCACACTCCCAACCCCCCGCAGGAGCGATCCGCCACACTCCCAACCCCCCCTGCATGAGCGATCCGCCACACTCCCAACCCCCCGTGCATGAGCGATCCGCCACACTTCCAACCCCCTGCAAGAGCGATCTGCCGCACTCCCAACCCCCCGCAAGAGCGATCCGCCGCACTCCCAACCCCCCGCAAGAACGATCCGCCGCAATCCCAACCCCCCCTGCATGAGCGATCCGCCACACTCCCAACCCCCCGCAGGAGCGATCCGCCACACTCCCAACCCCCCCTGCATGAGCGATCCGCCACACTCCCAACCCCCCCTGCATGAGCGATCCGCCACACTCCCAACCCCCCGCAAGAGCGATCCGCCGCACTCCCATCCCCCCCTGCATGAGCGATCCGTCACACTCCCAACCCCCCGCAGGAGTGATCCGCCACACTCCCAACCCCCCCTGCATGAGCGATCCGCCACACTCCCAACCCCCCCTGCATGAGCGATCCGCCACACTCCCAACCCCCCGCAAGAGCGATCCGCCGCACTCCCATCCCCCCGCAAGAGCGATCCACCGCAATCCCAACCCCCCCTCATGAGCGATCCGCCACACTCCCAACCCCCCGCAAGAGCGATCCACTGCAATCCCAACCCCCCCTGCATGAGCGATCCGCCACACTCTCAACCACCTGCAAGAGCGATCCGCCACACTCCCAACCCCCCGCAAGAGCGATCCACTGCAATCCCAACCCCCCCTGCATGAGCGATCCGCCACACTCCCAATCACCTGCAAGAGCGATCCGCCACACTCCCAACCCCCCATCCCTGAGCGATCCGCCACACTCCCAACCCCCCATAGGAGCGATCCGCCACACTACCAACCACCTGCAAGAGCAATCCGCCGCACTCCCATCCCCCCCGCAAGAGCGATCCGCCCCAATCCCAACCCCCCCTCCCTGAGCGATCTGCCAAACTCCCAACCCCCCCTGCATGAGCGATCCGCCACACTCCCAACCCCCCGTAGGAGCGATCCGCCACACTCCCAACCCCCCGCAGGAGTGATCCGCCACACTCCCAACCCCCCCTGCATGAGCGATCTGCCACACTCCCAACCCCCCGCATGAGCGATCCGATACACTCCCAATCCCCCCCCCATGAGCGATCCGCCACACTCCCAACCCCCCGCAGGAGCGATCCGCCGCACTCCCAACCGCCCCTGCATGAGCGATCCGCCACACTCCCAACCCCCCTGCATGAACGATCCGCCGCACTCCCAACCCCCCCTGCATGAGCGATCCGCCGCAATCCCAACCCCCCCTGCATGAGCGATCCGCCGCAATCCCAAACCCCCCTGCATGAGCGATCCGCCGCAATCCCAACCCCCCCTGCATGAGCGATCCGCCACACTCCCAACCACCTGCAAGAGCAATCCGCCGCACTCCCAACCCCCCATCCCTGAGCGATCCGCCACACTCCCAACCCCCCGCAGGAGCGATCCACCACACTCCCAACCCCCCCTGCATGAGCGATCCGCCACACTCCCATCCCCCCGCAAGAGCGATCCGCCGCAATCCCAACCCCCCCTTCATGAGCGATCCGCCACACTCCCAACCCCCCGCAGGAGCGATCCGCCACACTCCCAACCCCCCGCAGGAGCGATCCGCCACACTCCCAACCCCCCCTGCATGAGCGATCCGCCACACTCCCAACCCCCCGCAGGAGCGATCCGCCACACTCCCAACCCCCCCTGCATGAGCGATCCGCCACACTCCCAACCCCCCCGCATGAGCGATCCGCCACACTCCCAACCCCCCCTGCATGAACGATCCGCCGCACTCCCAACCCCCCGCATGAGCGATCCGCCACACTCCCAACCCCCCGCATGAGCGATCCGCCACACTCCCAACCCCCCGCAGGAGCGATCCGCCACACTCCCAACCCCCCCTGCATGAGCGATCCGCCACACTCCCAACCACCTGCAAGAGCAATCCGCCGCACTCCCATCCCCCCGCAAGAGCGATCCGCCGCAATCCCAAACCCCCCTGCATGAGCGATCCGCCACACTCCCAACCCCCCGCAAGAGCGATCCGCCACACTCCCAACCCCCCGCAAGAGCTATCCGCCGCACTCCCATCCCCCCGCAAGAGCGATCCGCCGCAATCCCAACCCCCCTGCATGAGCGATCCGCCACACTCCCAACCCCCCGCAAGAGCGATCCACCGCAATCCCAACCCCCCCTGCATGAACGATCCGCCTCACTCCAAACCCCCCCTGCATGAACGATCCACCGCAATCCCAACCCCCCCTGCATGAGCGATCCGCCGCAATCCCAACCCCCCCTGCATGAGCGATCCGCCGCAATCCCAACCCCCCCTGCATGAGCAATCCGCCACACTCCCAACCACCTGCAAGAGCAATCCGCCGCACTCCCATCCCCCCGCAAGAGCGATCCGCTGCAATCCCAACCCCCCATCCCTGAGCGATCCGCCACACTCCCAACCCCCCGCAGGAGCGATCCGCCACACTCCCAACCCCCCCTGCATGAGCGATCCGCCACACTCCCAACCACCTGCAAGAGCAATCCGCCGCACTCCCATCCCCCCGCAAGAGCGATCCGCCGCAATCCCAACCCCCCCTCCCTGAGCGATCCGCCACACTCCCAACCCCCCCTGCATGAGCGATCCGCCACACTCCCAACCCCCCGCAGGAGCGATCCGCCACACTCCCAACCCCCCCTGCATGAGCGATCCGCCACACTCCCAACCCCCCGCAGGAGCGATCCGCCACACTCCCAACCCCCCGCATGAGCGATCCGCCACACTCCCAACCCCCCGCATGAGCGATCTGCCACACTCCCAACCCCCCGCAGGAGCGATCCGCCACACTCCCAACCCCCCCTGCTTGAGCGATCCGCCACACTCCCAACCACCTGCAAGAGCAATCCGCCGCACTCCCATCCCCCCGCAAGAGCGATCCGCCGCAATCCCAACCCCCCCTCATGAGCGATCCGCCACACTCCCAACCCCCTGCAAGAGCGATCCACCGCAATACCAACCCCCCCTGCATCAGCGATCCGCCGCAATCCCAACCCCCCGCAAGAACAATCCGCCACACTCCCAACCCCCCCTGCATGAGTGATCCACCGCACTCCCAACCCCCCGCAAGAGCGATCCGCCACACTCCCAACCCCCCCTGCATGAGCGATCCGCCACACTCCCAACCCCCCCTGCATGAGCGATCCACCACACTCTCAACCCACCGCAAGAGCGATCCGCCGCACTCCCAACCCCCCTGCATGAGCGATCCGCCGCACTCCCAACCCCCCCTGCATGAACGATCCGCCTCACTCCCAAACCCCCCTGCATGAACGATCCACCGCAATCCCAACCCCCCCTGCATGAGCGATCCGCCACACTCCCAAACCCCCCTGCATGAACGATCCACCGCAATCCCAACCCCCCCTGCATGAGCGATCCGCCACACTCCCAAACCCCCTGCAGGAGCGATCTGCCACACTCCCAACCCCCCCTGCATGAGCGATCCGCCTCACTCCCAACCCCCCCTGCATGAGCGATCCGCCGCACTCCCATCCCCCCGCAAGAGCGATCCGCCGCTATCCCAACCCCCCCTGCATGAGCGATCCGCCACACTCCCAACCCCCCGCAAGAGCGATCCGCCACACTCCCAACCCCCCGCAAGAGCGATCCGCCGCACTCCCATCCCCCCGCAAGAGCGATCCGCCGCAATCCCAACTCCCCCTCATGAGCGATCCGCCACACTCCCAACCCCCCCTGCATGAGCGATCCGCCACACTCCCAACCACCTGCAAGAACAATCCGCCGCACTCCCAACCCCCCATCCCTGAGCGATCCGCCACACTCCCAACCCCCCGCAGGAGCGATCCGCCACACTCCCAACCACCTGCAAGAGCAATCCGCCGCACTCTCATCCCCCCGCAAGAGCGATCCGCCGCAATCCCAACCCCCCTCCCTGAGCGATCCGCCACACTCCCAACCCCCCCTGCATGAGCGATCCGCCACACTCCCAACCCCCCGCAGGAGCGATCCGCCACACTCCCAACCCCCCCTGCATGAGCGATCCGCCACACTCCCAACCCCCCGCATGAGTGATCCGCCACACTCCCAACCCCCCGCATGAGCGATCCGCCACACTCCCAACCCCCCCTGCATGAGCAATCCGCCACACTCCCAACCCCCCGCAAGAGCGATCCACCGCAATCCCATCCCCCCGCAAGAGCGATCCGCCACAATCCCAACCCCCCCTCCCTTAGCGATCTGCCACACTCCCAACCCCCCCTGCATGAGCGATTCGCCACACTCCCAACCCCCCGCAGGAGCGATCCGCCACACTCCCAACCCCCCCTGCATGAGCGATCCGCCACACTCCCAACCCCCCGCAGGAGCGATCCGCCACACTCCCAACCCCCCCTGCATGAGCGATCCGCCACACTCCCAACCCCCCCTGCATGAGCGATCCACCACACTCCCAACCCCCTGCAGGAGCGATCCGCCGCACTCTCATCCCCCCGCAAGAGCGATCCGCCGCAATCCCAACCCCCCCTGCATGAGCGATCTGCCACACTCCCAACCCCCCGCAAGAGCGATCCGCCACACTCCCAACCCCCCGCAAGAGCGATCCGCCGCACTCCCATCCCCCCGCAAGAGCGATCCGCCGCATTTCCAACCCCCCCTCATGAGCGATCCGCCACACTCCCAACCCCCCGCAAGAGCGATCCGCCGCAATCCCAACCCCCCCTGCATGAACGATCCGCCTCACTCCCAACCCCCCCTGCATGAACGATCCACCGCAATACCAACCCCCCCCCCTGCATGAGCGATCTGCCGCAATCCCAACCCCCCGCAAGAACGATCCGCCACACTCCCAACCCCCCTGCATGAGTTATCCACCACACTCCCAACCCCCCGCAAGAGCGATCCGCCACACTCCTAACCCCCCTGCATGAGCGATCCGCCACACTCTCAACCCACCGCAAGAGCGATCCGCCGCACTCCCAACCCCCCCTGCATGAGCGATCTGCCGCACTCCCACCCCCCCCTGCATGAACGATCCATCGCAATCCCAACCCCCCCTGCATGAGCGATCCGCCACACTCCCAAACCCCCTGCAGGAACGATCTGCCACACTCCCAACCCCCCCTGCATGAGCGATCCGCCTCACTCCCAACTCCCACCGCATGAGCGATCCGCCTCACTCCTAACCCCCACTGCATGAGCGATCCGCCTCACTCCCAACCCCCCTGCATGAACGATCCGCCTCACTCCCAACCCCCCTGCATGAACGATCCGCCACACTCCCAACCCCCCTGCATGAACGATCCGCCACAATCCCAACCCCCCCTGCATGAGCGATCCGCCACACTCCCAACCCCCCCTGCATGAGTGATCCGCCACACTCCTAACCCCCCTGCATGAACGATCCGCCTCACTCCCAACCCCCCTGTATGAATGATCCGCCGCAATCCCAACCCCCCCGCATGAGCGATCCGCCACACTCCCAACCCCCCCCTGCATGAGCTATCCGCCACACTCCCAACCCCCCCTGCATAAGCGATTCGCCACACTCCCAACCCCCCTGCATGAACGATCCGCCTCACTCCCAACCCCCCCTGCATGAGTGATCTGCCTCACTCCCAACCCCCCCCTGCATGAACGATCCGCCACACTCCAAACCCCCCCTGCATGAGCGATCCACCACACTCGCAACCCCCCCCTGCATGAGCAATCTGCCTCTCTCCCAACCCCCCCTGCATGAGTGATCTGCCTCACTCCCAAACCCCCTGCATGAGCGATCCGCCACACTCCCAACCCCCCGCAAGAGCGATCCGCCGCACTCCCATCCCCCCGCAAGAGCGATCAGCCGCAATCCCAACCCCCCCTGCATGAGCGATCTGCCGCAATCCCAACCCCCCTCCCTGAGCGATCCGCCACACTCCCAACCCCCCCTGCATGAGCGATCCGCCACACTCCCAACCCCCCGCAAGAGCGATCCGCCACACTCCCAACCCCCCGCAAGAGCGATCCGCTGCACTCCCATCACCCCGCAAGAGCGATCCGCCGCAATCCCAACCCCCCCTGCATGAGCGATCCGCCACACTCCCAACCCCCCGCAAGAGCGATCCGCCGCAATCCCAACCCCCCCTGCATGAACGATCCGCCTCACTCCCAACCCCCCTGCATGAACGATCCACCGCAATCCCAACCCCCCCTGCATGAGCGATCCGCCGCACTCCCATCCCCCCGCAAGAGCGATCAGCCGCAATCCCAACCCCGCCTGCATTAACGATCCGCCGCAATCCCAACCCCCCCTCCCTGAGCGATCCGCCTCACTCCCAACCCCCCTGCATGAACGATCCGCCTCACTCCCAACCCCCCTGCATGAACGATCCACCGCAATCCCAACCCCCCCTGCATGAGCGATCCGCCGCACTCCCATCCCCCCGCAAGAGCGATCAGCCGCAATCCCAACCCCGCCTGCATTAGCGATCCGCCACACTCCCAAACCCCCCTGCATGAGCGATCCGCCACACTCCCAACCCCCCGCAAGAGCGATCCGCCACACTCCCAACCCCCCGCAAGAGCGATCCGCCGCACTCCCATCCCCCCGCAAGAGCGATCCGCCGCAATCCCAACCCCCCTGCATGAGCGATCCGCCACACTCCCAACCCCCCGCAAGAGCGATCCACCGCAATCCCAACCCCCCCTGCATGAACGATCCGCCTCACTCCAAACCCCCCCCTGCATGAACGATCCACCGCAATCCCAACCCCCCCTGCATGAGCGATCCGCCGCAATCCCAACCCCCCCTGCATGAGCGATCCGCCGCAATCCCAACCCCCCCTGCATGAGCAATCCGCCACACTCCCAACCACCTGCAAGAGCAATCCGCCGCACTCCCATCCCCCCGCAAGAGCGATCCGCTGCAATCCCAACCCCCCATCCCTGAGCGATCCGCCACACTCCCAACCCCCCGCAGGAGCGATCCGCCACACTCCCAACCCCCCCTGCATGAGCGATCCGCCACACTCCCAACCACCTGCAAGAGCAATCCGCCGCACTCCCATCCCCCCGCAAGAGCGATCCGCCGCAATCCCAACCCCCCCTCCCTGAGCGATCCGCCACACTCCCAACCCCCCCTGCATGAGCGATCCGCCACACTCCCAACCCCCCGCAGGAGCGATCCGCCACACTCCCAACCCCCCCCTGCATGAGCGATCCGCCACACTCCCAACCCCCCGCAGGAGCGATCCGCCACACTCCCAACCCCCCGCATGAGCGATCCGCCACACTCCCAACCCCCCGCATGAGCGATCTGCCACACTCCCAACCCCCCGCAGGAGCGATCCGCCACACTCCCAACCCCCCCTGCTTGAGCGATCCGCCACACTCCCAACCACCTGCAAGAGCAATCCGCCGCACTCCCATCCCCCCGCAAGAGCGATCCGCCGCAATCCCAACCCCCCCTCATGAGCGATCCGCCACACTCCCAACCCCCTGCAAGAGCGATCCACCGCAATACCAATCCCCCCTGCATCAGCGATCCGCCGCAATCCCAACCCCCCGCAAGAACAATCCGCCACACTCCCAACCCCCCCTGCATGAGTGATCCACCGCACTCCCAACCCCCCGCAAGAGCGATCCGCCACACTCCCAACCCCCCCTGCATGAGCGATCCGCCACACTCCCAACCCCCCTGCATGAGCGATCCACCACACTCTCAACCCACCGCAAGAGCGATCCGCCGCACTCCCAACCCCCCTGCATGAGCGATCCGCCGCACTCCCAACCCCCCCTGCATGAACGATCCGCCTCACTCCCAAACCCCCCTGCATGAACGATCCACCGCAATCCCAACCCCCCCTGCATGAGCGATCCGCCACACTCCCAAACCCCCCTGCATGAACGATCCACCGCAATCCCAACCCCCCCTGCATGAGCGATCCGCCACACTCCCAAACCCCCTGCAGGAGCGATCTGCCACACTCCCAACCCCCCCCTGCATGAGCGATCCGCCTCACTCCCAACCCCCACTGCATGAGCGATCCGCCTCACTCCCAACCCCCACTGCATGAGCGATCCGCCACACTCCCAACCCCCCTGCATGAATGATCCGCCTCACTCCCAACCCCCACTGCATGAGCGATCCGCCACACTCCCAACCCCCCTGCATGAACGATCCGCCTCACTCCCAACCCCCCTGCATGAACGATCCGCCACAATCCCAACCCCCCCTGCATGAGCGATCCGCCACACTCCCAACCCCCCCTGCATGAGTGATCCGCCACACTCCTAACCACCCCTGCATGAACGATCCGCCTCACTCCAAACCCCCCTGCATGAATGATCCGCCGCAATCCCAACCCCCCCTGCATGAGCGATCCGCCACACTCCCAACCCCCCCTGCATGAGCTATCCGCCACACTCCCACCCCCCCTGCATGAGTGATCCGCCACACTCCTAACCCCCCTGCATGAACGATCCGCCTCACTCCCAACCCCCCTGCATGAATGATCCGCCGCAATCCCAACCCCCCCTGCATGAGCGATCCGCCACACTCCCAACCCCCCCTGCATGAGCTATCCGCCACACTCCCAACCCCCCTGCATGAACGATCCGCCTCACTCCCAACCCCCCCTGCATGAGTGATCTGCCTCACTCCCAACCCCCCCTGCATGAACGATCCGCCACACTCCCAACCCCCCCTGCATGAGCGATCCACCACACTCACAACCCCCCTGCATGAGCGATCCGCCGCACTCCCAACCCCCCCTGCATGAGCGATCCGCCACACTCCCAATCCCCCCTGCATGAGCGATCCGCCTCACCCCCAACCCCCCTGCATGAGCGATCCGCCACACTCCCAATCCCCACTGCATGAGCGATCCGCCTCACCCCCAACCCCCCTGCATGAGCGATCCGCCACACTCCCAACCCCCCCTGCATGAACGATCCGCCACACTCCCAACCCCCCTGCATGAACGATCCGCCACAATCCCAACCCCCCCTGCATGAGCGATCCGCCACACTCCCAACCCCCCCTGCATGAGTGATCCGCCACACTCCTAACCACCCCTGCATGAACGATCCGCCTCACTCCAAACCCCCCTGCATGAATGATCCGCCGCAATCCCAACCCCCCCTGCATGAGCGATCCGCCATACTCCCAACCCCCCCTGCATGAGCTATCCGCCACACTCCCACCCCCCCTGCATGAGTGATCCGCCACACTCCTAACCCCCCTGCATGAACGATCCGCCTTACTCCCAACCCCCCTGCATGAATGATCTGCCGCAATCCCAACCCCCCCTGCATGAGCGATCTGCCACACTCCCAACCCCCCCTGCATGAGCTATCCGCCACACTCCCAACCCCCCTGCATGAACGATCCGCCTCACTCCCAACCCCCCCTGCATGAGTGATCTGCCTCACTCCCAACCCCCCCTGCATGAACGATCCGCCACACTCCCAACCCCCCCTGCATGAGCGAGCCGCCACACTCGCAACCCCCCTGCATGAGCGATCCGCCGCACTCCCAACCCCCCCTGCATGAGCGATCCGCCACACTCCCAATCCCCCCTGCATGAGCGATCCGCCACACTCCCAACCCCCCCTGCATGAGCTATCCGCCACACTCCCAACCCCCCTGCATGAACGATCCGCCGCACTCTCAACCCCCCCTGCATGAGAGATCTGCCTCTCTCCCAACCCCCCCTGCATGAACGATCCGCCGCACTCACAACCCCCCCTGCATGAGCGATCTGCCTCTCTCCCAACCCCCCCTGCATGAGCGATCCGCCGTACTCCCAACCCCCCCTGCATGAGCGATCCTCCGCACTCCCAACCCCCCTGCATGAGTGATCCTCTTCACTCCCAACCCCCCCCTGCATGAGCGATCCGCCACACTCCCAACCCCCCCTGCATGAGCGATCAGCCACACTCCCAACCCCCCCTGCATGAGTGATCTGCCTCTCTCCCAAACCCCCTGCAGGAGCGATCCGCCGCACTCCCAACCTCCCTGCAGGAGCGATCCTCCTCACTCCCAACCCCCTGCAGGAGCGATCCGCCGCACTCCCAACGTTCCTGCAGGAGCGATCTGCCACACTCCCACCCCCCCTACAGAAGCGATCCCCCGCACTCCCAACCTCCCTGCAGGAGTGATCTGCGGCACTCCCAACGTTCCTGCAGGAGCGATCCTCCTCACTCCCAACCCCCCTGCATGAGCGATCCGCCACACTCCCACCCCCCCTACAGAAGCGATCCCCCGCACTCCCAACCTCCCTGCAGGAGCGATCTGCGGCACTCCCAACCCCTTTGCAGGAGCGATTCGCCGCAAAGGTAGCAAGTCCAAGTTGCAATCTTGAAACACCCAATACGAGGACAATATGCGACCGGTCTAAACTATGTGGCATGTTCACCAATGCCAGGAGCCTGGCGGACAAGATGGGTGAACTAGAGATACTGTTGTACATGGAGGATTTGGATTTTGTGGGAATTTCAGAGACCTGGTTCAACAGCTCTCATGATTGGCTGGCAAACATTAAAGGGTATACCCTATACTGCAAGGATAGAGAGGGTAAAAAAGGGGGAGGGGTATGCCTATATATCAAGAATAATGTACAAGTGAATGTGAGAGATGACATCACTGAGGGAGCTAGGGAGGAGGTGGAATCCTTATGGGTAGAGCTCCAAAGGGATGAAGCTAAGGGGAAAATAATACTGGGAGTATGCTATAGGCCCCCTAACCTGAGGGAGGAAGTGGAGACGGATCTCCTATCACAAATTGGATTAGCAGCAAGGATGGGAAGTGTTATCATACTGGGGGATTTTAATTATCCAGACATAGACTGGGCGGAGGGAACCGCGCATTCATTTAAGGCTCGCCAGTTCCTTAATGTCTTGCAGGACAATTTTTTGGGTCAGATGGTAGACGCACCAACTAGAAATAAAACATTACTGGATCTACTGATTACCAACAATACAGACCTGATCACAGATGTGGAAATACGGGGCAATTTAGGTAACAGCGATCACAGGTCAATTAGTTTCATTATAAATCACACAAATAGGAAACATAAAGGGAACACAAAGACACTGAATTTCAAAAGAGCCAACTTCCCTAAACTACGAGCCTTGCTAAAAGGCATAAATTGGGATAAAATATTAGGAACAAAGAATACGGAGGAGAGATGGGTTTGCTTTAAGAGCATATTAAATAAGGGCATTAGCCAATGTATCCCATTGGGTAATAAATTTAAAAGAGCGAACAAACATCCTGGATGGCTTAACTCCAATGTAAAAATGCATATAAAAGCAAAGGAGAAGACCTTCAAAAAATACAAGGTTGAGGGATCATCATCAGCATTCAGACTTTATAAAGAATGCAACAAGAAATGTAAGGGTGCAATTAGGTTGGCTAAGATAGAACATGAAAGACACATAGCGGAGGAGAGCAAAAAAAATCCCAAGAAATTCTTTAAGTATGTAAACAGTAAAAAAGGGAGGACAGACCATATTGGCCCCATAAAGAATGAGGAAGGACATCTGGTTACAAAGGATGGGGAGATGGCAAAGGTATTGAATTTATTCTTCTCCTCAGTCTTCACGAGTGAATCGGGGGGCTTCAGTAACCAAAACTGCAGTGTTTATCCTCATGACACAACACAGGAAGCACCTCCATGGTTAACAGAGGACGGAATTAAAATTAGACTTGAGAAACTTAACATTAATAAATCACCGGGACCAGATGGCTTGCATCCGAGGGTACTTAGGGAACTCAGTCAGGTGATTGCCAGACCGTTGTTCCTAATTTTTACTGACAGTCTATTGACTGGAATGGTACCAGCTGATTGGAGAGAAGCCAATGTAGCACCAATATTTAAAAAGGGCCCAAAATACATCCCTGGGAATTACAGACCAGTTAGCCTAACATCAATAGTATGTAAACTCTTGGAGGGGATGATAAGGGACTATATACAGGATTTTAGTAATAAGAATGATATCATTAGCAGTAATCAGCATGGATTCATGAAGAATCGTTCTTGCCAAACCAATCTATTAACCTTCTATGAGGAGGTGAGTTGCCATCTAGATAAAGGAAGGCCCGTAGACGTGGTGTATCTGGATTTTACAAAAGCATTTGACACAGTTCCCCATAAACGTTTACTGTACAAAATAAGGTGCGTTGGCATGGACCATAGGGTGAGTACATGGATTGAAAACTGGCTACAAGGGCGAGTTCAGAGGGTGGTGATAAATGGGGAGTACTCAGAATGGTCAGGGGTGGGTAGTGGGGTTCCCCAGGGTTCTGTGCTGGGACCAATCCTATTTAATTTGTTCATAAACGATCTGGAGGATGGGATAAACAGTTCAATCTCTGTATTTGTGGACGATACTAAGCTAAGCAGGGCAATAACTTCTCCGCAGGATGTGGAAACCTTGCAAAAAGACCTGAACAAATGAATGGGGGAGGGGCGACTACATGACAAATGAGGTTCAATATAGAAAAATGTAAAATAATGCATTTGGGTGGTAAAAATCTGAATGCAATCTATAGACTGGGGGGAGAACCTCTGGGGGGATCTAGGATGGAAAAGGACCTGGGGGTCCTAGTAGATGATAGGCTCAGCAATGACATGCAATGCCAAGCTGCTGCTAATAAAGCAAACAGAATATTGGCATTAAAAGGGGATCAACTCCAGAGATAAAACGATAATTCTCCCGCTCTACAAGACTCTGGTCCGGCCGCACCTGGAGTATGCTGTCCAGTTCTGGGCACCAGTCCTCAGGAAGGATGTACTGGAAATGGAGCGAGTACAAAGAAGGGCAACAAAGATAATAAAGGGTCTGGAGGATCTTAGTTATGAGGAAAGGTTGTGAGCTCTGAACTTATTCTCTCTGGAGAAGAGACGCTTGAGAGGGGATATGATTTCATTGTATAAATACCGGACTGGTGACCCCACAATATATAAATACCGGACTGGTGACCCCACAATATATAAATACCGGACTGGTGACCCCACAATATATAAATACCGGACTGGTGACCCCACAATATATAAATACCGGACTGGTGACCCCACAATATACAAATACCGGACTGGTGACCCCACAATATACAAATACCGGACTGGTGACCCCACAATATACAAATACCGGACTGGTGACCCCACAATATATAAATACCGGACTGGTGACCCCACAATATATAAATACCGGACTGGTGACCCCACAATATATAAATACCGGACTGGTGACCCCACAATATACAAATACCGGACTGGTGACCCCACAATATATAAATACCGGACTGGTGACCCCACAATATATAAATACCGGACTGGTGACCCCACAATATATAAATACCGGACTGGTGACCCCACAATATATAAATACCGGACTGGTGACCCCACAATATATAAATACCGGACTGGTGACCCCACAATATATAAATACCGGACTGGTGACCCCACAATATATAAATACCGGACTGGTGACCCCACAATATACAAATACCGGACTGGTGACCCCACAATATATAAATACCGGACTGGTGACCCCACAATATATAAATACCGGACTGGTGACCCCACAATAAGGATAAAACTTTTTCGCAGAAAAGAGTTTAATAAGACTCGTGGCCACTCATTACAATTAGAAGAAAAGAGGTTTAACCTTAAACTACGTAGAGGGTTCTTTACTGTAAGAGCGGCAAGGATGTGGAATTCCCTTCCACAGGCGGTGGTCTCAGCGGGGAGCATTGATAGCTTCAAGAAACTATTAGATAATCACCTGAATGACCGCAATATACAGAGATATACAATGTAATACTGACATATAATCACACAACATACAGAGATATATAATGTAATATGACATATAATCACACAACATACAGAGATATATAATGTAATATGACATATAATCACACAACATACAGAGATATATAATGTAATATGACATATAATCACACAACATACAGGATATATAATGTAATATGACATATAATCACACAACATACAGAGATATATAATGTAATATGACATATAATCACACAACATACAGAGATATATAATGTAATATGACATATAATCACACAACATACAGGGATATATAATGTAATATGACATATAATCACACAACATACAGAGATATATAATGTAATATGACATATAATCACACAACATACAGGATATATAATGTAATATGACATATAATCACACAACATACAGAGATATATAATGTAATATGACATATAATCACACAACATACAGGGATATATAATGTAATATGACATATAATCACACAACATACAGGATATATAATGTAATATGACATATAATCACACAACATACAGAGATATATAATGTAATATGACATATAATCACACAACATACAGGATATATAATGTAATATGACATATAATCACACAACATACAGAGATATATAATGTAATATGACATATAATCACACAACATACAGGATATATAATGTAATATGACATATAATCACACAACATACAGGATATATAATGTAATATGACATATAATCACACAACATACAGAGTAGGGATGAGCTTCGTGTTCGAGTCGAACCCATGTTCGACTCGAACATCGGCTGTTCGATCGTTCGCCGAATTGCGAACGTTATGGGCCGTTCGCGCTAAATTCGTGTGGCGCGTCACGGCCCATAATTCACTGCGGCATCGCAGTGCATTGCTGGCTGATGATTGGCCAAGCATGCACTATGACCCGCATGCTTGGCCAATCACAGCGCCGTCAGTAGAGAGAGCTGTAATTGGCCAAAGCCAGGGTGGCTTTGGCCAATTATGGCTCAGGGGATTTAGTACACACCCCACACTATATAAGGCCGCCTGCACGGCGGCCCTGTGTAGTGTGTGTTTCGGTGTGCTGAGAGATAGAGAGAGAGAGAGAGACAGTGTCATTTGATTTGAGTTAGATAGATTAGGCAGAACAGTCAGTCAGTTAGCTGCACTTACAGTGTATTGTGTATATATATGCATCCCAGGTGTTGCATATATATATATACACTGTATTCAGTTTAGCTAGATCCGTTCCTGTTATCTTCTATCTAGACTATTTACATTTAATGCAGTGCGTCCTGCTCACAGTGTTCAGCTAGATCCGTTCCTGCAATTTACATTTAGTGCAGTGCGTCCTGCTCACAGTGTTCAGCTAGATCCGTTCCTGCTATTTACATTTAGTGCAGTGCGTCCTGCTCACAGTGTTCAGCTAGATCCGTTCCTGCTATTTACATTTAGTGCAGTGCGTCCTGCTCACAGTGTTCAGCTAGATCCGTTCCTGTTATTTACATTTAGTGCAGTGCGTCCTGCTCACAGTGTTCAGCTAGATCCGTTCCTGCTATTTACATTTAGTGCAGTGCGTCCTGCTCACAGTGTTCAGCTAGATCCGTTCCTGCTATTTACATTTAGTGCAGTGCGTCCTGCTCACAGTGTTCAGCTAGATCCGTTCCTGCTATTTACATTTAGTGCAGTGCGTCCTGCTCACAGTGTTCAGCTAGATCCGTTCCTGTTATCTTCTAGACTATTTACATTTAGTGCAGTGCGTCCTGCTCACAGTGTTCAGCTAGATCCGTTCCTGCAATTTACATTTAGTGCAGTGCGTCCTGCTCACAGTGTTCAGCTAGATCCGTTCCTGCTATTTACATTTAGTGCAGTGCGTCCTGCTCACAGTGTTCAGCTAGATCCGTTCCTGCTATTTACATTTAGTGCAGTGCGTCCTGCTCACAGTGTTCAGCTAGATCCGTTCCTGCTATTTACATTTAGTGCAGTGCGTCCTGCTCACAGTGTTCAGCTAGATCCGTTCCTGTTATTTACATTTAGTGCAGTGCGTCCTGCTCACAGTGTTCAGCTAGATCCGTTCCTGCTATTTACATTTAGTGCAGTGCGTCCTGCTCACAGTGTTCAGCTAGATCCGTTCCTGCTATTTACATTTAGTGCAGTGCGTCCTGCTCACAGTGTTCAGCTAGATCCGTTCCTGCTATTTACATTTAGTGCAGTGCGTCCTGCTCACAGTGTTCAGCTAGATCCGTTCCTGTTATCTTCCTACTGACAGGCAGGCTTGTCTGGTTACAGTATATAAAGCTACCTGAAGAAAATTACAGGTGTTCTATTTGATCCTATTAGTACCACGGTCAGGCAGCTAGACTATTTACATTTAGTACAGCGCGTCCTGCTCACAGTGTACAGCTAGATCCGTTCCTGTTATCTTCCTACTGACAGGCAGGCTTGTCTGGTTACAGTATATAAAGCTACCTGAAGAAAATTACAGGTGTTCTATTTGATCCTATTAGTACCACGGTCAGGCAGCTAGACTATTTACATTTAGTACAGTGCGTCCTGCTCACAGTGTTCAGCTAGATCCGTTCCTGTTATCTTCCTACTGACAGGCAGGCTTGTCTGGTTACAGTATATAAAGCTACTTGAAGAAAATTACAGGTGTTCTATCCCAGCTTAGTGCAGCTACAGGCCATTAGTATGTCTGGAAGGCCAAGAAGGAGAGGCAGACAGTCACAAGCCAATAAGAGAGGGCAAGCAGGCTCTGTGTCTAGTGCTGGTCGTGGAGACGGTGCATCCTCATCAGCACGTGGCCATGGGACACGCTTGGCCTTTTTTTCGGCAGCTGGCCGTGTTGAGCCGCAACATGCGGAAGACTTGGTCGAGTGGATGACCAAGCCGTCCTCATCCTCCTCATCCTCTCTCACCCATGCCCAGGGTGCTTTGTCTGGCAAAGCAGCGGCCTCTTCCCTCAGCTCAATGTCATCAGTGACTCCTTCCCTAGCTCCACCATGTCCTCATGAGGATTCCCTCGAACTGTTTGACCACAGTGTTGGGTACATGCTCCAGGAGGATGCCCAGCGTTTGGAAGGCTCTGATGACGATACTGAGCTCGATGAAGGCAGTAACATGAGCACGGACAGAGGGGGTGCCCAAGAAGGACAGCAATCTGGCAGTCATGCTCCCCCTGCTGCAGCATACTGCCAGGTTTGCTCCAGTGATGAGGAGGGAGGGGATGATGAGGTCACTGACTCAACGTGGGTGCCTGATAGGAGAGAGGAGGAGGAGGAGGAGGAGGAGGAGGAGGAGGAGGCGGCGGCAGCACATCACCAACGAGGCAGGATGCCCTCCAGGGGCCAGCCTAAGGGCAGCACATTGACTGCATCACACCCCAAAGCTCCACATGTGCAGGGCGCTGCAGTCTCTGCGCGTTATTCAAAAAGTTCTTTGGTGTGGGCCTTTTTTGAGACGAGTGCATCAGATCGCACCGCTGCTATTTGCAACATATGTCTCAAGCGTATCTCGCGTGGCCAAAACATCTCCCGCTTGGGTACCACATGCTTGACCAGACATATGTTGACCTGCCATGCAGTTCGTTGGCAAGCGTATCTAAAAGACCCACACCAAAGAACAAAGAGGACCTCTCCTTGCTCCTCATCAGCTGAGATTTCCAACCCCACTAGACCTTCAGTCCTCTCTGAGACCTGCAGTGAGAGGAATGAAGGTGTAGAATTAGGTGTGTCACAGCCAAGTACTTGTGGGCAATCTGCTTTTGGTACACCGACGTCAGATTGTACCAGGCAAATTTCCCTGCCCCAGCTGCTGCACCGCCGAAAGAAGTTTGCTCCCAGCCATCCACATGCCCAGCGGTTGAATGCTAGCTTGGCAAAATTGCTAGCACTTCAACTGCTGCCTTTTCAGTTGGTAGACTCTGCCCCCTTCCGTGAGTTTGTGGAATGTGCGGTTCCTCAGTGGCAGGTACCCAAACGCCACTTTTTCTCACGGAAGGCGATTCCGGCTCTCTACCGGCATGTGGAAGGCAATGTCCATGCCTCGCTGGACAGGGCGGTCAGCGGTAAGGTGCATATTACCGCTGACTCATGGTCCAGCAGGCATGGACAGGGACGTTACCTAAGTTTCACGGCGCATTGGGTGACTCTGCTGGCAGCTGGGAAGGATGCAGGACAAGGTGCAGTAGTGTTGGAGGTTGTTCCGCCACCACGCCTCCAAAATGCTGATTGTGACACACCTCTCTCCTCCACCCCCTCCTCTTCTTCTTCCTCTATGGCCTCTTCCTCGGAACCAGCGGTGCTCCGTAGGCGTTCAAGGGGCTACGCAAGTACGCAGGCCAAAAGATGTCATGCGGTGCTTGAGCTGGTGTGCTTGGGGGACAGGAGCCACACTGGGGCAGAGGTTTTGTCAGCTCTGCAGGGGCAGGTTCAGAGGTGGTTGACGCCACGCCAACTTAAGGCAGGAATGGTGGTTTGCGACAATGGCACCAACCTCCTCTCTGCCCTCCGACAGGGACAAATGACCCATGTGCCCTGTTTGGCTCACGTCCTTAACTTGGTGGTGCAGCGGTTCTTGGGCAGGTACCCGGGCTTACAGGATGTCCTGAGGCAGGCCAGGAAAGTCTGTGTGCATTTCCGCCGGTCATATAATGCCAGTGCTCGGCTGACGGACCTCCAAAAGGAGTTTAACCTGCCCAAGAACCGCCTAATCTGTGACATGCCCACCAGGTGGAACTCAACGTTGGCCATGCTGCAGCGGCTGCACACGCAGCAGAGGGCCATCAATGAGTACCTGTGCGACTATGGCACCAGGACAGGGTCAGGGGAGCTTGGTTTTTTTTCCCCACGCCAGTGGGCCATGATCAGGGATGCATGCACTGTCCTGTCACCATTCGAGGAGGCCACGAGGATGGTGAGCAGTGACAGTGCATGCATCAGTGACACTGTCCCCCTTGTCCACCTGTTGGAGCACACGCTGCGTGGAATAATGGACAGGGCACTTGAGGCAGAACAGAGGCAGGAAGAGGAGGACTTCCTTAGCTCTCAAGGCCCCCTTTATCCAGACAGTGTTCCTGCGTGCCCGCCGATCACACAGGAAGAGGACGAGGAGGAAGAGGAGGAGGAGGAAGATTGTGTCAGTATGGAGGTGGAGCCTGGCACTCAGCATCAGCAGCAGTCTTTAAGGGATCAGTCCCAAGAAACACATGGACTTGTACGTGGCTGGGAGGAGGTGGCTGCGGACCATGTCGTTCTTAGTGACCCAGAGGACTCCGGACCGAATGCCTCAGCAAACCTACGCTGCATGGCCTCCCTGATCCTGCAAAGCCTGCGTAAGGATCCTCGTATTCGTGGTATCAAGGAGAAGGACCAATACTGGCTGGCAACCCTCCTTGATCCACGTTACAAGGGTAAGGTTGCGGACCTTATCTTGCCATCGCAGAGGGAGCAGAGGATGAAACATCTTCGGGAGGCCTTGCAGAAAGGTCTGTGCAACGCGTTCCCAGAGACTGGGAGGTTACAAACTCCTGTTTCTGGACAACGTGTTGCTGAGGCTTCGGTCAGTCAAAGAAGGAGCGGTGGAGAAGGTGGCCGTCTGACCGATGCGTTCAGACAATTTTTTGGTCCGCAGCCCCAAGGTATGATCGGTTCCAGCAACCATCGCCAGCGTCTGTTTTATATGGTGCAGGAATACCTAGGGGCAAGATCAGACTTGGACACCTTTCCCACCGAAAATCCTCTGGGTTACTGGGTCTTGAGGATGGATCACTGGCCAGAGCTTGCACAGTATGCAATTGAGCTACTGGCCTGTCCTGCATCCAGCGTTCTTTCGGAACGCACATTCAGTGCTGCTGGAGGCGTGGTAACCGATCACAGGGTGCGTCTGTCCACCGACTCGGTCGATCGGCTGACCTTCATAAAAATGAATGAGTCTTGGATCACCACCAGCTACCAAGCACCTGATGCTGATGTAACCGAATAATTTTTTTTGAAATCTCAGATCCCTTCAAAGACTGCCTATGCTGATGCTGAGTGACTATCCCTGAGTAATTATCCTCTTCCTCCTCAATCATCACGCTGATAGCTTGTAAGAACATTTTTGGTTCTGGGCGCCACCACCAGTGCCTAAGGCACAATTTTTCAGCCCCTGTTTAACAGGGGCGTGTAATTACAATTTTTGATGTAATACTTTGCAGCAGGGCTCGTTCCTGCGTTCCAACTAGAGTGTCTGTGAGGGGTTGCAGTGTTGTGGCACCAGCACCAGTGCCTAAGGCCCAATTTTTCAGCTCCTGTTCAACAGGGGCATGTAATTACAATTCTTGATCTAATATTTCACAGCAGGGCCCTGTGAGGGCTTACAGTGTTGTGGCCACAGCAATACCTAAGGCCCAAATTTCTGCTGAGTATATAGGGCAGGACCCTACTTTCAAACATCTAACTTACAAATGACTCCTACTTGCAAACGGAAGGAGACAACAGGAAGTGAAATCTACCCCTAGGAAGGGAAATTCTCTCCTGTAAGAGTTAATATGGGAAAACAATTTCTCCTTTCCACTGATGCTTTCCAATCCTTGTTCCACAAAAAAACCCAAATTTTCAAAAAACATTTTTCATTGGGACAAAAAAGTGAGGTGAAATCTTCTGAAGAGGAGGAAAGACAGCAAAACAAATGTCACAGGGGTGATAACCCTTCCCTATGTTTTCCAAAAAGCTTAGAAAAGATTTTTTGGCTGGAGCTAAACACGTTAAAAATGTTCAAAATTACAAACAGATTCTACTTAACAACAAACCTACAGTCCCTGTCTTGTTTGCACCGCCTGTATACTGCTGTTCAGAGTATATAGGGCCTGGTGGCCCCACACCTTTCCTTATTTTAATTTGGGTGCGGGGTTCCCCTTAATATCCATACAAGACCCAAAGGGCCTGGTAATGGACTGGGGGGTACCCATGCCGTTTGTCTCACTGATTTTCATCCATATTGCCAGGACCCGACATGACATTAAACCCGCAAGCAGTTTTAAATGAGATTTTTTCCTTTAAAAATGACATTTTGTGCAGGGACTGTTCTAAACATGGGAAACACGCGTCACTTTACAGGCATACTATAGACACCCCCCAGGTACGATATTTAAAGGAATATTTCACTTTTTTTTTTTACTTTAAGCATCATTAAAATCACTGCTCCCGAAAAAACGGCCGTTTTTAAAAGTTTTTTTTGCATTGATACATGTCCCCTGGGGTAGGACCCGGGTCCCCAAACCCTTTTTAGGACAATACCATGCAAATTAGCCTTTAAAATGAGCACTTTTGATTTCGAACGTTCAAGTCCCATAGACGTCAATGGGGTTCTAACGTTCGTGCGAACTTTCGGTCCGTTCGCAGGTTCTGGTGCGAACCGAACCGGGGGGTGTTCGGCTCATCCCTAATACAGAGATATATAATGTAATATGACATATAATCACACAACATACAGAGATATATAATGTAATATGACATATAATCACACAACATACAGAGATATATAATGTAATATGACATATAATCACACAACATACAGAGATATATAATGTAATATGACATATAATCACACAACATACAGAGATATATAATGTAATATGACATATAATCACACAACATACAGGATATATAATGTAATATGACATATAATCACACAACATACAGAGATATATAATGTAATATGACATATAATCACACAACATACAGAGATATATAATGTAATATGACATATAATCACACAACATACAGAGATATATAATGTAATATGACATATAATCACACAACATACAGGATATATAATGTAATATGACATATAATCACACAACATACAGAGATATATAATGTAATATGACATATAATCACACAACATACAGAGATATATAATGTAATATGACATATAATCACACAACATACAGAGATATATAATGTAATATGACATATAATCACACAACATACAGGATATATAATGTAATATGACATATAATCACACAACATACAGAGATATATAATGTAATATGACATATAATCACACAACATACAGAGATATATAATGTAATATGACATATAATCACACAACATACAGGATATATAATGTAATATGACATATAATCACACAACATACAGAGATATATAATGTAATATGACATATAATCACACAACATACAGAGATATATAATGTAATATGACATATAATCACACAACATACAGAGATATATAATGTAATATGACATATAATCACACAACATACAGAGATATATAATGTAATATGACATATAATCACACAACATACAGGATATATAATGTAATATGACATATAATCACACAACATACAGGATATATAATGTAATATGACATATAATCACACAACATACAGAGATATATAATGTAATATGACATATAATCACACAACATACAGAGATATATAATGTAATATGACATATAATCACACAACATACAGAGATATATAATGTAATATGACATATAATCACACAACATACAGAGATATATAATGTAATATGACATATAATCACACAACATACAGAGATATATAATGTAATATGACATATAATCACACAACATACAGGATATATAATGTAATATGACATATAATCACACAACATACAGAGATATATAATGTAATATGACATATAATCACACAACATACAGGATATATAATGTAATATGACATATAATCACACAACATACAGGATATATAATGTAATATGACATATAATCACACAACATACAGAGATATATAATGTAATATGACATATAATCACACAACATACAGAGATATATAATGTAATATGACATATAATCACACAACATACAGAGATATATAATGTAATATGACATATAATCACACAACATACAGAGATATATAATGTAATATGACATATAATCACACAACATACAGAGATATATAATGTAATATGACATATAATCACACAACATACAGAGATATATAATGTAATATGACATATAATCACACAACATACAGAGATATATAATGTAATATGACATATAATCACACAACATACAGGATATATAATGTAATATGACATATAATCACACAACATACAGAGATATATAATGTAATATGACATATAATCACACAACATACAGAGATATATAATGTAATATGACATATAATCACACAACATACAGAGATATATAATGTAATATGACATATAATCACACAACATACAGAGATATATAATGTAATATGACATATAATCACACAACATACAGGATATATAATGTAATATGACATATAATCACACAACATACAGAGATATATAATGTAATATGACATATAATCACACAACATACAGAGATATATAATGTAATATGACATATAATCACACAATATACAGGGATATATATAATGTAATATGACATATAATCACACAACATACAGAGATATATAATGTAATATGACATATAATCACACAACATACAGAGATATATAATGTAATATGACATATAATCACACAACATACAGAGATATATAATGTAATATGACATATAATCACACAACATACAGAGATATATAATGTAATATGACATATAATCACACAACATACAGAGATATATAATGTAATATGACATATAATCACACAACATACAGGATATATAATGTAATATGACATATAATCACACAACATACAGGATATATAATGTAATATGACATATAATCACACAACATACAGAGATATATAATGTAATATGACATATAATCACACAACATACAGGGATATATAATGTAATATGACATATAATCACACAACATACAGAGATATATAATGTAATATGACATATAATCACACAACATACAGGATATATAATGTAATATGACATATAATCACACAACATACAGAGATATATAATGTAATATGACATATAATCACACAACATACAGAGATATATAATGTAATATGACATATAATCACACAACATACAGAGATATATAATGTAATATGACATATAATCACACAACATACAGAGATATATAATGTAATATGACATATAATCACACAACATACAGAGATATATAATGTAATATGACATATAATCACACAACATACAGAGATATATAATGTAATATGACATATAATCACACAACATACAGAGATATATAATGTAATACTGACATATAATCACACAACATACAGAGATATATAATGTAATATGACATATAATCACACAACATACAGAGATATATAATGTAATATGACATATAATCACACAATATACAGAGATATATAATGTAATATGACATATAATCACACAACATACAGAGATATATAATGTAATACTGACATATAATCACACAACATACAGGATATATAATGTAATATGACATATAATCACACAACATACAGGGATATATAATGTAATATGACATATAATCACACAACATACAGAGATATATAATGTAATATGACATATAATCACACAACATACAGGATATATAATGTAATATGACATATAATCACACAACATACAGAGATATATAATGTAATATGACATATAATCACACAACATACAGAGATATATAATGTAATATGACATATAATCACACAACATACAGAGATATATAATGTAATATGACATATAATCACACAACATACAGGATATATAATGTAATATGACATATAATCACACAACATACAGGATATATAATGTAATATGACATATAATCACACAACATACAGGGATATATAATGTAATATGACATATAATCACACAACATACAGAGATATATAATGTAATATGACATATAATCACACAACATACAGGATATATAATGTAATATGACATATAATCACACAACATACAGAGATATATAATGTAATATGACATATAATCACACAACATACAGAGATATATAATGTAATATGACATATAATCACACAACATACAGGGATATATAATGTAATATGACATATAATCACACAACATACAGGATATATAATGTAATATGACATATAATCACACAACATACAGGGATATATAATGTAATATGACATATAATCACACAACATACAGAGATATATAATGTAATATGACATATAATCACACAACATACAGGATATATAATGTAATATGACATATAATCACACAACATACAGAGATATATAATGTAATATGACATATAATCACACAACATACAGAGATATATAATGTAATATGACATATAATCACACAACATACAGAGATATATAATGTAATATGACATATAATCACACAACATACAGAGATATATAATGTAATATGACATATAATCACACAACATACAGAGATATATAATGTAATATGACATATAATCACACAACATACAGAGATATATAATGTAATATGACATATAATCACACAACATACAGAGATATATAATGTAATACTGACATATAATCACACAACATACAGAGATATATAATGTAATATGACATATAATCACACAACATACAGAGATATATAATGTAATATGACATATAATCACACAATATACAGAGATATATAATGTAATATGACATATAATCACACAACATACAGAGATATATAATGTAATACTGACATATAATCACACAACATACAGGATATATAATGTAATATGACATATAATCACACAACATACAGGGATATATAATGTAATATGACATATAATCACACAACATACAGAGATATATAATGTAATATGACATATAATCACACAACATACAGGATATATAATGTAATATGACATATAATCACACAACATACAGAGATATATAATGTAATATGACATATAATCACACAACATACAGAGATATATAATGTAATATGACATATAATCACACAACATACAGAGATATATAATATGACATATAATCACACAACATACAGAGATATATAATGTAATATGACATATAATCACACAACATACAGAGATATATAATGTAATATGACATATAATCACACAACATACAGAGATATATAATGTAATATGACATATAATCACACAACATACAGGGATATACAATGTAATACTGACACATAATCATACACATAGGTTGGACTTGATGGACTTGTGTCTTTTTTCAACCTCACCTTCTATGTAACTATGTAACTCCCAACCCCCCGCCGCAGGAGCGATCGGCCACACTCCCAAACCCACCTTGCAATACCAAAACCCTGCAGGAGCAATTCGCCGCAATCCCAACCCCCTCTGCGGGAGCGACCTGCCACGCTCCCAACCCCCCGCAGAAATTAGGAGCTCAGAAGTTAAGGGGGGCACAGAAATGAGGGGCGCAATGTGGTCCCTTTTTTCTTTTTTCCTTTTCGGTGGCATTGGCTGGCAGGTGTTCCTCCAGTTGGGCTGTTTTTGGACGGCATCTATGGCTGGGGTGCTCCCCTCTTTGGGGGATGGATTTTTCCCTCTTCCTGTCCATCTGGTTGGGGGGTCCTGGCTGGTTGCGGATTTTTGGGGTGGATTTGGGATGGTATTGTACAGTGTGGTTGTCCATTGGGCATCGTTCGCTTCGTTTTCATGGACTTGCTCTGTTGGATTGATTTGTGATGTTGGATTGTCTTTTTAGTTGCTTGTTTTCGGGATGTACAGACCATTTCTGGATGGGGGTTGGGCGCGTCTTCCTGTCTCTGCGCTCCCTCCTGCCCTCTGTGGGTCTGTGGGGGAGGGGCGCGCCGTCTTTGCTCCCCGGTTTTGGCTGTCTGGTTTTTGGATGCCCTCGATCGTTGGGCAATGTGTGGTATTTATGTGTATTTGTAGCAGTGACTTGCTTGTATTTTCTCTCTATTCTTCAGTTGAAGGTTCCTTTGGTTACATGTTCAAGTTGGTTCTGAAGAAGCTATCCTGCGAAACGCGTCGACCATCTTGTTGAAAACATTTTTTACATACATTGTAACCTATGAGGTTGAACCTTTGGACAGTATTTCATTGTTTTTATAGTGTTTATACTTATGAATTTTTGTAATAAATCTTTATCAAATAAAAAAAAAGAAATAAGGGGCGCAGAAATTAAGGGCGCAGAAGTGAGGGGCGCAGAAGTGAATAGCAGAGAAATGAGGGGTGCGGAAATGAAGGGTTCAGAAATGAGGGGTGTAGAAATGAGGGGCGCAGAAATAATGGTGCAGAAATGAGGGGTGCAGAAATAAAGGGCGCATTAATGAGGAGTGCAGAAATGAGGGGTGCGCAAATGAAGGGTGCAGAAATGAATAGCGGAGAAATGAGGGGTGCGGAAATGAGGGGCTTGGAAATTAGGGATGCAGAAATGAGGGGCTCAGAAATGAAGGGTGCAGAAATGAGGGCCACAGAAATGAAGGGCGCAGAAATTAGGGGCGCAGAAGTGAATAGCAGAGAAATGAGGTGTGCGGAAATGAAGGGTGCAGAAATGAGGGGTGTAGAAATGAGGGGCGCTTTAATGAAGGGCACAGAAATAAGGGCACAGAAATGAGAGGCTCAGAAATGAGGGGCGCAGAAATTAGGGGTGCAGAAATAATGGTGCAGAAATGAAGGGTGCAGAAATAAAGGGCGCATAAATGAGGAGTGCAGAAATGAGGGGTGCGCAAATGAAGGGTGCAGAAATGAATAGCGGAGAAATGAAGGGCTCAGAAATGAGGGGCTCAGAAATGAGGGGCTCAGAAATGAAGGGTGCAGAAATGAGGGGCGCAGAAATGAGTAGTGCAGAAATGAGGGCCACAGAAATGAGGGGAGCAGAAATGAAGGGCGCAGAGATGAGGGGCGCAGAAGTGAGGGGCGCAGAAATAATGGTGCAGAAATGAGGGGTGCAGAAAGGAGGAGTGCAGAAATGAGGGATGCGCAAATGAAGGGCTTGGAAATGAAGGGCTTGGAAATGAAAGGCACAGAAATGAAGGGCGTAGAAATTAGTGGCGCAGAAATGAGGGGCGTAGAAATGAGGGGTGGAGAAATGAGGGGCGTAGAAATGAGGGGTGGAGAAATGAGGGGTGCTTTAATGAAGGGCACAGAAATGAAGGGCACAGAAATGAGGGGCTCAGAAATGAAGGGCTCAGAAATGAGGAGCGCAGAATTGAGGGGCGCAGAAAATAGCGGCTTAGAAATTAAGGGCTCAGAAATTAGGGGCGCAGAAGTGAGGGGCTCAGAAATGAGGGGCTCAGAAATGAGGGGTGCAGAAGTGAGGGGTGCAGAAGTGAGGGGTGCAGAAAGGAGGGGCGCAAAAGTAAGGGGCGCAGAAATGAGGGGCGCAAAAGTGAGGGGCGCAAAAGTGAGGCACTCAGAAATGAAGGGGGCAGAAATTAGGGGCACAGAAATTAAGGGCACAGAAGTGAGGGGCATAGAAATTAGGGGTGCAGAAGTGAGGGGTGCAAAAATGAGGGATGCAGAAATGAGGGGCGGAGAAATGAGGGGTGCAGAAATGAAGGGTGCAGAAGTTAGGGGCACAGAAATGGGGGTGCAGAAGTGAAGGGCACAAAAATGAAGGGTGCAGAAATGAGGGGCGTGAAAATGAAGGGCCTGGAAATGAAAAGCGCTGAAATGAGCGACGGAGAAATGAGGGCCACAGAAATGAGGGGAGCAGAAATAAAGGGCGCATAAACGAGGGGCGCAGAAATGAAGGGCGCAGAAATGAAGGGTGCAGAAATGAGGGGTGCGCAAATAAGGGGCTCTGAAATGAAGGGCGCAGAAATGAGAGGCTCAGAAATGAAGGGTGCAGAAATGAGGGGCGCAGAAATGAGGGGTGCGCAAATGAAGGGCTCTGAAATGAAGGGCACAGAAATGATAGGCTCAGAAATGAGGGGCGCAGAAATGAAGGGCTCAGAAATGAGGGGCGCAGAAATGAAGGGCTCAGAAATGAGGGGCGCAGAAGTGAGGGGCGCAGAAATGATGGGCTCAGAAATGAGGGGCGCAGAAGTGAGGGGCGCAGAAATGATGGGCTCAGAAATGAAGGGTGCAGAAATGAGGGCCACAGAATTAAGGGGCTCAGAAATGAGGGGCGCAGAAGTGAGGGGCTCAGAAATGAGGGGCGCAGAAATGAGGTGCTCAGAAATGAAGGACGCAGAAATTAAAGGCACAGAAATGAAGGGCGCAGAAGTGAGGGGCTCAGAAATGAGGGGCTCAGAAATGAGGGGTGCAGAAGTGAGGGGTGCAGAAATGAGGGGCGCAAAAGTGAGGGGCGCAGAAATGAGGGGTGCAAAAGTGAGGGGCACAAAAATGAGGTGCTCAGAAATGAAGGGCGCAGAAATTAGGGGCACAGAAATTAAGGGCACAGAAATTAAGGGTGCAGAAGTGAGGGGCACAGAAATTAGGGGTGCAGAAGTGAGGGGTGCAAAAATGAAGGGTGCAGAAATGAGGGATGCAGAAATGAGGGGTGCAGAAAAGAGGGGCGCAGACATGAGGGACGGAGAAATGAAGGGTGCAGAAATGAAGGGTGCAGAAATGAGGGGCTCAGAAATGAGGGGTGCAGAAATGAGATGTGCAGAAATGAGGGGCGCAGAAATGAGGGGCGCAGAAATGAAGGGCGCAGAAGTGAGGGGCGCAGAAATGAAGGCCGCAGAAATGAAGGGCGCAGAAATGAGGGGCGCAGAAATGAAGGCCGCAGAAATGAGGGGTGCAGAAATGAGGGGTGCGCAAATGAAGGGCTTGGAAATGAAGGGCGCAGAAATGAGGGGCGGAGAAATGAGGGGTGCAGAAATGAAGGGCACAGAGATGAAGGGCGAAGAAATTAGGGGCGCAGAAATGAATAGCGGAGAAATGAGGGGTGCGGAAATTAGGGGCTTGGAAATGAGGGGCGTAGAAATGACAGGTGGAGAAATGAGGGGCGCTTTAATGAAGGGCACAGAAATAAGGGCACAGAAATGAGAGGCTCAAAAATGAAGGGTGCAGAAATGAGGGGAGCGGAAATGAAGGGCTCAGAAATGAGGGGCGCAGAAATGAAAGGCTCAGAAGTGAGGGGCGCAGAATTGAGGGGCGCAGAAATGAAGGGCTCAGAAATGAAGGGTGGAGAAATGAGGGGCTCAGAAGTGAGGGATGCAGAAATGTGGCGCTCAGAAATGAAGGGAGCAGAAATGAAGGAGGAGAAATGAGGGGCGCAGAAATGAAGGGCTCAGAAATGAGGGGCGCAGAAGTGAGGGGCGCAGAATTGAGGGGCGAAGAAATGAAGGGCTCAGAAATGAAGGGTGGAGAAATGAGGGGCTCAGAAGTGAGGGATGCAGAAATGTAGCGCTCAGAAATGAAGGGAGCAGAAATGAAGGAGGAGAAATGAGGGGCGCAGAAATGAAGGGCTCAGAATTGAGGGGCTCAGAAATGAGAGGTGCAGAAATGAGGGGCACTCTTTACGTAACGTCCTCCTGAACCCTGCACTCTGTACATAGCGTCCTCCTGAACCCTGCACTCTGTACATAGCGTCCTCCTGAACACCGCACTCTGTACATAGCGTCCTCCTTCACCCCGCACTCTGTACATAGCGTCCTCCTGAACCCTTCACTCTGTACATAGCGTCCTCCTGAACCCTTCACTCTGTACATAGCGTCCTCCTTCACACTGCACTCTGTACATAGCGTCCTCCTGAACCCTTCACTCTGTACATAGCGTCCTCCTGAACACCGCACTCTGTACATAGCGTCCTCCTGAACCCTGCACTCTGTACATAGCGTCCTCCTGAACCCCGCACTCTGTACATAGCGTCCTCCTGAACCCTTCACTCTGTACATAGCATCCTCCTTCACACTGCACTCTGTACATAGCGTCCTCCTGAACCCTTCACTCTGTACATAGCGTCCTCCTAAACCCTTCACTCTGTACATAGCGTCCTCCTGAACCCTGCACTCTGTACATAGCGTCCTCCTTCACCCTGCACTCTGTACATTGCGTCCTCCTGAACGCTTCACTCTGTACATAGCGTCCTCCTGAACCCTGCACTCTGTACATAGCATCCTCCTGAACCCTTCACTCTGTACATAGCGTCCTCCTGAACCCTGCACTCTGTACATAGCGTCCTCCTTCACCCTGCACTCTGTACATAGCGTGAGTGGGTGCAAAAATGAGGGATGCAGAAATGAGGGGCTCAGAAGTGAGGGATGCAGAAATGAGAGGCGCAGAAACGAAGGGCTCAGAATTGAGGGGCTCAGAAATGAGAGGTGCAGAAATGAGGGGCACTCTTTACGTAACGTCCTCCTGAACCCTGCACTCTGTACATAGCGTCCTGCTGAACCCCGCACTCTGTACATAGCGTCCTCCTGAACACCGCACTCTGTACATAGCGTCCTCCTGAACCCTTCACTCTGTACATAGCGTCCTCCTGAACACCGCTCTCTGTACATAGCGTCCTCCTGAACCCTGCACTCTGTACATAGCGTCCTCCTTCACACTGCACTCTATACATAGCGTCCTCCTGAACCCTTCACTCTGTACATAGCGTCCTCCTGAACACCGCACTCTGTACATAGCGTCCTCCTGAACCCTGCACTCTGTACATAGCATCCTCCTGAACCCCGCACTCTGTACATAGCGTCCTCCTGAACCCTTCACTCTGTACATAGCGTCCTCCTAAACCCTTCACTCTGTACATAGCGTCCTCCTGAACCCCGCACTCTGTACATAGCGTCCTCCTTCACCCTGCACTCTGTACATAGCGTCCTCCTGAACGCTTCACTCTGTACATAGCGTCCTCCTGAACCCTGCACTCTGTACATAGCATCCTCCTGAACCCTTCACTCTGTACATAGCGTCCTCCTGAACCCTGCACTCTGTACATAGCGTCCTCCTTCACCCTGCACTCTGTACATAGCGTCCTCCTGAACCCTTCACTCTGTACATAGCGTCCTCCTGAACCCTTCACTCTGTACATAGCTTCCTCCTTCACACTGCACTCTGTACATAGCGTCCTCCTGAACCCTGCACTCTGTACATAGCGTCCTCCTGAACCCTGCACTATGTACATAGCGTCCTTCTGAACCCTGCACTCTGTACATAGCGTCCTCCTGAACCCTGCACTATGTACATAGCGTCCTTCTGAACCCCGCACTCTGTACATAGCGTCCTCCTGAACCCCGCACTCTGTACATAGCGGCCTCCTGAACCCCGCACTTTGTACATAGCGTCCTCATGAACCCCGCACTCTGTACATAGCGTCCTCCTAAACTCTTCACTCTGTACATAGCGTCCTCCTAAACCCTTCACTCTGTACATAGCGTCCTCTTAAACCCTGCACTCTGTACATAGCGTCCTCCTTCACCCTGCACTCTGTACATAGCGTCCTCCTGAACGCTTCACTCTATACATAGCGTCCTCCTGAACCCTGCACTCTGTACATAGCGTCCTCCTGAACCCTGCACTCTCTACATAGCGTCCTCCTTAACCCTGCACTCTGTACATAGCGTCCTCCTGAACCCTTCACTCTGTACATAGTGTCCTCCTGAACCCTTCACTCTGCACATAGCTTCCTCCTTCACACTGCACTCTGTACATAGCGTCCTCCTGAACACCGCACTCTGTACATAGCGTCCTCCTGAACCCTGCACTCTGTACATAGCATCCTCCTGAACCCCGCACTCTGTACATAGCGTCCTCCTGAACCCTTCACTCTGTACATAGCGTCCTCCTAAACCCTTCACTTTGTACATAGCGTCCTCCTGAACCCCGCACTCTGTACATAGCGTCCTCCTTCACCCTGCACTCTGTACATAGCGTCCTCCTGAACGCTTCACTCTGTACATAGCGTCCTCCTGAACCCTGCACTCTGTACATAGCATCCTCCTGAACCCTTCACTCTGTACATAGCGTCCTCCTGAACCCTGCACTCTGTACATAGCGTCCTCCTTCACCCTGCACTCTGTACATAGCGTCCTCCTGAACCCTTCACTCTGTACATAGCGTCCTCCTGAACCCTTCACTCTGTACATAGCTTCCTCCTTCACACTGCACTCTGTACATAGCGTCCTCCTGAACCCTGCACTCTGTACATAGCGTCCTCCTGAACCCTGCACTATGTACATAGCGTCCTTCTGAACCCTGCACTCTGTACATGGCGTCCTCCTGAACCCTGCACTATGTACATAGCGTCCTTCTGAACCCCGCACTCTGTACATAGCGTCCTCCTGAACCCCGCACTCTGTACATAGCGGCCTCCTGAACCCCGCACTCTGTACATAGCGTCCTCATGAACCCCGCACTCTGTACATAGCGTCCTCCTAAACTCTTCACTCTGTACATAGCGTCCTCCTAAACCCTTCACTCTGTACATAGCGTCCTCTTAAACCCTGCACTCTGTACATAGCGTCCTCCTTCACCCTGCACTCTGTACATAGCGTCCTCCTGAACGCTTCACTCTATACATAGCGTCCTCCTGAACCCTGCACTCTGTACATAGCGTCCTCCTGAACCCTGCACTCTCTACATAGCGTCCTCCTTAACCCTGCACTCTGTACATAGCGTCCTCCTGAACCCTTCACTCTGTACATAGCTTCCTCCTTCACACTGCACTCTGTACATAGCGTCCTCCTGAACCCTGCACTCTGTACATAGCGTCCTCCTGAACCGTGCACTATGTACATAGCGTCCTTCTGAACCCTGCACTCTGTACATAGCGTCCTCCTGAACCCTGCACTATGTACATAGCGTCCTTCTGAACCCCGCACTCTGTACATAGCGTCCTCCTGAACCCCGCACTCTGTACATAGCGGCCTCCTGAACCCCGCACTCTGTATGTAGCGTCCTTCTACACTCTGTACACAGTATCTTCCTGAAACTCGCACTCTGTATATATCGTCCTCCTGAACCTCGCACTCTGTACATAGCGTCCTACTGAACCCTGCACTCTGTGCATAGAATCTTCCTAAACCTCGCACTCTAGAAATAGCTTCCTCCTGAACTTTGAACTCTGTACATAGCATCCTCCTGAATCTCGCACTCTGTGCATAGCATCTTCCTGAACCCTGCACTCTGTATATAGCATCCTCCTGAACCTCGCACTCTGTGCATAGCATCTTCCTGAACTCTTCACTCTGTACATAGCGTCCTCCTGAACCCCACACTCTGTACATAGCATGCTCCTGAACCCTGCACTCTGTACATAATTTCCTCCTAAACCCTTCACTCTGTACATAGTGTCCTCCTGAACCCCGCACTCTGTACATAGCATCCTCCTGAACCCTGCATTCTGTACATAATGTCCTCCTAAACCCTTCACTCTGTACATAGTGTCCTCCTGAACCCTTCACTCTGTACATAGCGTCCTCCTGAACCTTTCACTCAGTACAGAGCGTCCTCCTGAACCTCGCACTCTGTACATAGCGTCCTCCTAAACCCTTCCCTCTGTACATAGCGTCCTCCTGAACCCTGCACTCTGTACATAGCGTCCTCCTGAACCCTGCACTCTGTACATAGCGTCCTCCTGAACCCTTCACTCTGTACATAGCGTCCTCCTGAACCCTTCACTCTGTACATAGCGTCCTCCTGAACCCTGCACTCTGTACATAGCATCCTCCTGAACCCCGCACTCTGTACATAGCATCCTTCATAACCCTGCACTCTGTACATAGCATCCTCCTGAACCCCGCACTCTGTACATAGCATCCTTCATAACCCTGCACTCTGTACATAGCGTCCTCCTGAACCCTGCACTCTGTACATAGCATCCTCCTGAACCTGGCAGTCTGTACATAGCATCCAACTGAACCCCGCACTCTGTACATAGCGTCCTTCTGAACACCGCACTCTGTACATAGCGTCCTCCTTCATACCGCACTCTGTACATAGCATCCTTCTGAACCCTGCACTCTGTACATAGCGTCCTCCTGAACCCTGCACTCTGTACATAGCATCCTCCTGAACCCCGCACTCTGTACATAGCATCCTTCATAACCCTGCACTCTGTACATAGCATCCTCCTGAACCCCGCACTCTGTACATAGCATCCTTCATAACCCTGCACTCTGTACATAGCGTCCTCCTGAACCCTGCACTCTGTACATAGCATCCTCCTGAACCTGGCAGTCTGTACATAGCATCCAACTGAACCCCGCACTCTGTACATAGCGTCCTCCTGAACACCGCACTCTGTACATAGCGTCCTCCTTCATACCGCACTCTGTACGTAGCATCCTTCTACACTCTGTGTGACGGATCCTATTCCACACTCCACTGAGTGCCTCCGTCAATAACACCGCTTCCTCCAGTATGACCATCTGACAGATATAATATTATAGCTGCAGTAAATACAAGTCTAGTCGATAATAGCTTGTAGAATCTTGACTGCTTTATTGGACAGAACACAGCCTTTTTATACACATTTAACACAAGGGGTTAGATAACGAGGTAGGGCTGACTCATGGACACTCCCCCCTCCCCTCTAGCAAAAACTGAAAAGACAATAATATAATTAACATGTTAATTAACACAACACTTAAGGCAGACCTGGTGACCAGACAGTTCGTCTCTGCAGGTTAATGTGATCAGCTCTTTCAAGAATCATGTATTGGGCAAGTCCAAAAAAATAAAAGATTAATATCGAAATACCAGATAACAGGGTGAATGTGGACAGAAAAAGGTCCTTGCAGCCAGTGTCCGCGACAGTGCCCCCCCCTGTCCCATAGTCCAGCAGACCCAACTAGATCCACCACGAGTCAGCTTGGGGCTGTCCGGGAGAGTTTTATAGTTCCGTTTGCCGGGAAAGTCCATCAGCATTCCCATTCTGCTTTCCTGGCCGATACTGTATGGTAAAATTGTAGGGCTGCAGTGCCAAGCTCCATCGTAACAAACGTCCATTATCCCCGGAGACCCGATTAAGCCAGATTAATGGATTGTGGTCGGTGAGCACCGTAAAAGATTGTCCATAGAGATAAGGTTGGAATTTCTTGAGAGCCCACACCAGCGCCAAACACTCCTTCTCCACGGCTGCATAACCGACTTCCCTGGGTAGCAGCTTCCGACTGATGTAGGCCACTGGGTGCTCACCGCCATCAGGTCCTACTTGGCTCAGTACTGCCCCCAGCCCGAATGTAGAGGCATCTGGGTCCCGTCCTCGAGGGAGCGCACCTCCATCCGGGCTTGCTGGCGGGTGGTAACAGGATAGGCTTCCGGGGATACATCCAGGGAGAAGGCTGAATTTAAACGTCCCAAATCGTTGCCCAACAAAACCTCTGCAGGTAAGTTCTGCATTATTCCCACTTCCACTTCTTTGGCCCCCGAACCCCAATCAAGGTGAACCCTGGCAGTGGGGACCCGCATAACATTTCCCCCGGCCACCCGCACAGCCACAGACCATCCCGTCTGCTCTGCCGGGTTTATCATTCGGGACTGTATCAGGGTAATAGTAGCTCCCGTGTCCCGCAGTCCCTGGGCAGCCCGACCATTAATCCACACGGCTTGTTGATGGTGCAAACGATTATCTGTAGTGGCAGCTTGCACAGGGTCTGCCTCATGTAGAATTCCAATATTCTCCTCGCTTGGGTAAGTCACATCATCTCTCTCCAGACAGTGTGCAGCAGCCCAGGCAGGTCCAAGGGGCCTGTTCCGCGCGTCCTGGGAAACATTCTGCGGACAATACCTCCTAACATGCCCTGATTGGTTGCATCTGTAGCAGAGGTCCCCTTTTCCTCGTGAAGATGGTAGCTGAGTGGGGCCGGGGATGGACGGCTGGTGTGGAGGGGCAACGCTCCGTGGAATGTTGGGGACAGGCCGGGCTGGGGTCTTAGGCTCTGGTTGTACAGTCCGCCTTGAATCCACGTATTGGTCAGCTAGGGTGGCAGCTTCATCTACTGTGACTGGCCGCCGATCCTTTACCCAGTCTCTAACCTCATGTGGGGTATGATCGTAGAATTGTTCCAGGAGGATTAGCTGGAGTGCATCTGCCATGGTAACAGCTTGGCGCCCGGTCATCCAACTCTCCGCTGCTCGGGTCATTTGATGAGCCCATTCTGTGTAAGGCTCTCTCTCCTTTCGGCGGAGGTTGCGAAACCTCAAACGGTGTGCCTCTGGAGTAATGCCGAAGCGAGCCAATAGTCTTTCTTTTACCCGGTCATAGTCCTGGCTGATCTCATCAGGGACATTATTGTACGCCTCTGCAGCCCTTCCTGTGAGACGGCTGACCAGGAGCGTGACCCAATCTGCTTTATTGACACCTTGGAGACCGCATTGACGCTCAAACATTTGCAGGTAAACATCCATCTCATCTTCACCATCTTGAAACATGCGGAAGGCGGCATAGGGTAGCTTTTTGCGGGCCGCTGGAGCTTCCCGGTTGAACATAACTGACGCTCCTTGGTCCCGCTGGAGTTTAGCCATTCGCAGCTGGGACACCTCTGTTAACACTTGACTGATAACCTCCTGCGGGGGGTGAGTACCATACAAGGCCAGTCGCCACTGGACGTCACGCTGGAACTCTGCCGCCTCTGAGGTATCTGCTGGTGGGTTACTGGCCTGGTCAATCTCCATTAGTTCGGTGATGAGAGTCGCTCTGGATTTGTTGCTGGAGACTTTTCCACGGGCTTCCAAGAGATCCTTCAAGGTGCTGCGCTTGAGTCTGGCGTAGTGATGTTCCATCTGCTGTTAGGAGCAGGGGGTCCCGGTGGTGATTTGGGTGTGCCTAGGCAAGAGGAAGCATCCCAGAGCTTGCCACCAATTGTGACGGATCCTATCCCACACTCCACTGAGTGCCTCCGTCAATAACACCGCTTACTCCAGTATGACCATCAGACAGATATAATATTATAGCTGCAGTAAATACAAGTCTAGTCGATAATAGCTTGTAGAATCTTGACTCCTTTATTGGACAGAACACAGCCTTTTTATACACATTTAACACAAGGGGTTAGATAACGAGGTAGGGCTGACTCATGGACACTCCCCCCTCCCCTCTAGCAAAAACTGAAAAGACAATAATATAATTAACATGTTAATTAACACAACACTTAAGGCAGACCTGGTGACCAGACAGTTCGTCTCTGCAGGTTAATGTGATCAGCTCTTTCAAGAATCATGTATTGGGCAAGTCCAAAAAAATAAAAGATTAATATAGAAATACCAAATAACAGGATGAATGTGGACAGAAAAAGGTCCTTGCAGCCAGTGTCCGCGACACTCTGTATACAGTATCTTCCTGAACCACGCACTCTGTACATAGCGTCCTCCTGAACCCTGCACTCTGTATATATCGTCCTCCTGAACCTCGCACTTGGTACATGGAGTGCTCCTAAACCCCGCACTCTGTACATAGCGTTCTCCTGAACCCCGCACTCTGTACATAGTGTCCTCCTGCACCCTGCACTCTGTGCATAGAATCTTCCTGAACCTCGCACTCTAGAAATAGCTTCCTCCTGAACTTTGAACTCTGTGCATAGCATCTTCCTGAACCCCGCACTCTTTACATAGTGTCCTCCTAAACCCTTCACTCCGTACATAGTGACCTCCTGAACCCTTCACTCTGTACAGAGCGTCCTCCTAAACCTCGCACTCTGTACATAGCATCCTCCTGAACCTCGCACTCTGTACATAGCGTCCTTCTAAACACCGCATTCTGTACATAGCATCCTCCTGAACACTGCACTCTGTACATAGCATTCTCCTGAACCCCACACTCTGTACATAGCATCCTCCTGAACACTGCACTCTGTACATAGCATTCTCCTGAACCCCACACTATGTACATAACGTCCTCCTGAACCCTTCACTCTGTACATAGCGTTCTCCTGAACCCCGCACTCTATACATGGCATCCTCCTGAACCCCGCACTCTGCACATAGCGTCCTCCTGAACCCATCACTCTGTACATAGCGTCCTCCTGAACCTCGCACTCTGTACATAGCTTCCTCCTAAACCCTTCACTCTGTACATAGCATCCTCCTGAACCCTTCACTCTGTACATAGCGTCCTCCTGAACCCTTCACTCTGTACAAAGCGTCCTCATGAACCCCGCACTCTGTACATAGCGTCCTCCTGAACCCTTCACTCTGTACATAGTGTCCTCCTGAACCCTGCACTCTGTACATAGCATCCTCCTGAACCCTGCACTCTGTAGATAGCGTCCTCATGAACCCCGCACTCTGTACATAGCGGCCTCCTGAACCCCGCACTCTGTACGTAGCGTCCTTCTACACTCTGTATACAGTATCTTCCTGAAACTCGCACTCTGTATATATCGTCCTCCTGAACGTCGCACTCTGTACATAGCGTCCTACTGAACCCTGCACTCTGTGCATAGAATCTTCCTGAACCTCGCACTCTAGAAATAGCCTCCTCCTGAACTTTGAACTCTGTACATAGCATCCTCCTGAATCTCGCACTCTGTGCATAGCATCTTCCTGAACCCTGCACTCTGTATATAGCATCCTCCTGAACCTCGCACTCTGTGCATAGCATCTTCCTGAACCCTTCACTCTGTACATAGCGTCCTCCTGAACCCCACACTCTGTACATAGCATGCTCCTGAACCCTGCACTCTGTACATAATTTCCTCCTAAACCCTTCACTCTCTACATAGTGTCCTCCTGAACCCCGCACTCTGTACATAGCATCCTCCTGAACCCTGCACTCTGTACATAATGTCCTCCTAAACCCTTCACTCTGTACATAGTGTCCTCCTGAACCCTTCACTCTGTACATAGCGTCCTCCTGAACCCTTCACTCAGTACAGAGCGTCCTCCTGAACCTCGCACTCTGTACATAGCGTCCTCCTAAACCCTTCACTCTGTACATAGCGTCCTTCTGAACCCTGCACTCTGTACATAGCGTCCTCCTGAACCCTGCACTCTGTACATAGCATCCTCCTGAACCCCGCACTCTGTACATAGCATCCTTCATAACCCTGCACTCTGTACATAGCGTCCTCCTGAACCCTGCACTCTGTACATAGCATCCTCCTGAACCTGGCAGTCTGTACATAGCATCCCCCTGAACCCCGCACTCTATACATAGCGTCCTTCTGAACACCGCACTCTGTACATAGCGTCCTCCTTCATACTGCACTCTGTACATAGCATCCTTCTGAACCCTGCACTCTGTACATAGCGTCCTCCTTCACACCACACTCTGTACATAGCGTCCTCCTTCATACCGCACTCTGTACATAGCATCCTTCTGAACCCTGCATTCTGTACATAGCGGCCTCCTGAACCCCGCACTCTGTACGTAGCATCCTTCTACACTCTGTATACAGTATCTTCCTGAACCACGCACTCTGTACATAGCGTCCTCCTGAACCCTGCACTCTGTATATATCGTCCTCCTGAACCTCGCACTTGGTACATGGAGTGCTCCTAAACCCCGCACTCTGTACATAGCGTTCTCCTGAACCCCGCACTCTGTACATAGTGTCCTCCTGCACCCTGCACTCTGTGCATAGAATCTTCCTGAACCTCGCACTCTAGAAATAGCTTCCTCCTGAACTTTGAACTCTGTGCATAGCATCTTCCTGAACCCCGCACTCTTTACATAGTGTCCTCCTAAACCCTTCACTCTGTACATAGTGACCTCCTGAACCGTTCACTCTGTACAGAGCGTCCTCCTGAACCTCGCACTCTGTACATAGCATCCTCCTGAACCTCGCACTCTGTACATAGCGTCCTCCTGAACCTCGCACTCTGTACATAGCGTCCTCCTGAACCTCGCACTCTGTACATTGCGTCCTCCTGAACCCTTCACTCTGTACAGAGCGTCCTCCTGAACCTCGCTGTCACGGGCATGGCCAGAGCGGAGGCTGTTGGAGAGGACTGTGTGCAAGCCTGTTGCCCACCGATTATGGGCCCTAGCATTTGAGGTGAATGAGAAATCCAGTCTGAACTGTATTAATCAGACTCAGTCATGTATATATTGTATGGGGACTCCTTACTGTATATTTGTGTCCCTGAAGAGGGAGGGGGGATTCCTCCAGCAGCCCCCTGCTGATAAGACTGATTCATTCTGCTGGGACACATCCTGTGAGGAGATGCTGGTGTTATCAACATGTGTTTATGTTAATTGAGAGAGCTGATCACATTAGCCACCAGCCCTGGCTAATAGACGAATGGTCTAGGCTGAGGAGGGGGGAGATTGTTGTTTGTATTGTTAATTGTATTAATGTGTGAAGCTCGGTGCCCACAAGACTGTCATCTGGTCTGGGTACATTTTGTAGTAAATTAGGTCATGTTAATTAGGTTAGCTTTGAGTCATCCCTGCTGTATAAAGGTCTGAGATCTCAAAATAAAGGGAGTTCTGATATACTCCAAGACTGGTGTTGTCTAGTTCTTGGGGTTCCTATAGCCAGATCCATTGGACTCGTGTTCCAGAACTTAGGAAGCGGTATATGACGGAAGCGCTCAAGCGGAGTGTGGGGCGTTCCGTGACATTGGTGGCAAGCAGCGGGAAAGCTTCCTGAAGTCTGAAGTCTGGGACATCCAAACCTCCAACTGGATCCAAGATCAGCATAGCAGACTTCAGTCACCCCAGCGGAGATATGGACCTGGCATCAGAATTCCCGGGGCTGCTGCGGATCATCCTTTCAACGTACACCAGGACTGTGAGGATGAATACCTGGAGCTCAGGCAGCTGATTCGGGTGGAGCTCTGGATTGCAGCCCTCCGTCTCGCTGGTATAAAACAGGGCAAGTGCTTTCCAACCCAAGAGCAACGGGCCAGTGACCAACGGGCATTGCGGATGGCATTCCTGGGAGAGCAGCCCCAGGAGCAATGGGTGACTGAGTTGGACAGGCTGGTCCAGCAGGAGATAGAGCTGGACAATCGATATCGGGCTCTGCAATGGCACGCAGAGGAGGGATATTTAGGGGAGACAACAGAATGCTCTCCGGAGGGATATGACTTTGGCGGCCCTGGATTGCTGTGGGAGAACCTTACAGATCTTATTATGTTTGGCGATGAAGGGGAACCTGACCTTGAGGACATGAGAGACTATAGAGAGTCTATGCTCGGTCTTGCAGGGGTCTCAAAGCTCAAACCTGATCTGGACCATTTGCTAAGGAAGGAGCAGCATCTGGAAAGGGCATACAGGAAACTGCTAGAACAAGTTCAGCAGCATGCCAGAGAATCGGCAGTGGAAAATCCGGAGATTGCCGTCCCCAAACCTGAAGTGCTGACAACAGGGCAGAGCTCTGCTAACCTCTGTCCAGAAATGATAGCATCTTCTGGGTTCCATGGACAGGAGATGGTGAACCCCTATTCCCCGACATCAGTTGCAGAGACATGGGATTTGATAGACTTTTCTGCTGAGGAAGAACAACCTGATGAGCCTCCAGCAGAAGAGCTGATATCAGGGCCAAAGTTCACTGTGTTCTGCCCAGCACCAACAGTGGCTTCGGCCTTCCTGAGAGAAGAGGTAGTCGGCCTTTCTCCCACAACACTGACAGGGACATGTGATTTTCTGCCAGCAGCATCTATGGAGTTAAAACAAACTTCTCCAGCTGAAGATCTGGTAACTGAACAGAGGGTCCAAGACCTCTGTCCCACACTTTTACCACTTCCAGAGACTGGGGATTTAATAGACATTTCTGTAGAGGAGGAACCACCTAGCAAACCCCCAGCAGAAGTGCTGGCAACCGGACAGAGGGTCCAAGACCTCTGCCCCACACCTGCAGCAATTGTGGAGGCTCAGGGTGAGAAGATGGCAATCACTTCCCAGCAGCAGATACAAGGGGAGAAGGGAGAGGAGGTGTGTGTTGTCCCTCCCCAACAGTTGGCCAGGGTGGAGGAAGTGGGCTTTCCTCCCCAGCAAAGATCCGTGTACCTGGGAGACAGTACCATCGACATGTCGTCCCAGCAGCCAGATGAGGGAATGGAAAAGGAAGCAGCCGGCTCACCTCCCCAATGGCAGCTACACAGTTTGGGAGTGGAGGAAGCCAGCTGCCTGCCCCAACAGTTAGCCGGAGCAGAGGATGCAGAGTCCTCAGCAGAAGTGCTGGCAACAGGGCAGAGTGCTACCAACCTCTGCCCAGCACCGGCAACAACTACAGAGTTCCAGGGAGGCGGGGCAGTCGGCCTCCCTCTCCAACAGTTAGCCTGAGCAGATGGTGTGGGGTTTCCAGCAGAAGGGCTGGCAACAGGGCCGAGGACTGCTGGACTCTGCCCTCAACTAACAGAGGATGGATTTCCTGTGAAGGTGGATGGGACTTCAGTCTCCACCTGTATACCCCAGGGATGCTGGGCAGTGGGCCCACATCCCCAACAGCATGACAGAGTGAGCCCAGTCACCCTGTCTTCTCTCCAGCGGCAGATATGTTCTCTGAGAGAGGCAGAGGATGGCTGGGTGAGTAATGCACTGTTTGGGATAATTTGTTTGGGGTACTGTGTGGGTACAGGCAGTAGAGGACTGGAGCTGTTTACTAACTTCGGAGTCAACCCGTCTGGGGTCTTCTCCTGTGTTAGTCTCCTGCCGAAAGGGGAGAAATGTCACGGGCATGGCCAGAGCGGAGGCTGTTGGAGAGGACTGTGTGCAAGCCTGTTGCCCACCGATTATGGGCCCTAGCATTTGAGGTGAATGAGAAATCCAGTCTGAACTGTATTAATCGGACTCAGTCATGTATATATTGTATGGGGACTCCTTACTGTAGATTTGTGTCCCTGAAGAGGGAGGGGGGATTCCTCCAGCAGCCCCCTGCTGATAAGACTGATTCATTCTGCTGGGACACATCCTGTGAGGAGATGCTGGTGTTATCAACATGTGTTTATGTTAATTGAGAGAGCTGATCACATTAGCCACCAGCCCTGGCTAATAGACGAATGGTCTAGGCTGAGGAGGGGGGAGATTGTTGTTTGTATTGTTAATTGTATTAATGTGTGAAGCTCGGTGCCCACAAGACTGTCATCTGGTCTGGGTACATTTTGTAGTAAATTAGGTCATGTTAATTAGGTTAGCTTTGAGTCATCCCTGCTGTATAAAGGTCTGTGAGATCTCAAAATAAAGGCAGTTCTGATGTACTCCAAGACTGGTGTTGTCTAGTTCTTGGGGTTCCTATAGCCAGATCCATTGGACTCGTGTTCCAGAACTTAGGAAGCGGTATATGACGGAAGCACTCAAGCGGAGTGTGGGGCGTTCCGTGACACTCGCACTCTGTACATAGCATCCTCCTGAACCCTTCACTCTGTACATAGCGTCCTCCTGAACACCGCACTCTGTAGATAGCGTCCTTCTGAACACTGCACTCTGTACATAGCGTCCTCCTTCACCCCGCACTCTGTACATAGCGTCCTCCAGAACCCTTCACTCTGTACATAGCGTCCTCCTTCACACTGCACTCTGTACATAGCGTCCTCCTGAACCCTTCACTCTGTACATAGCGTCCTCCTTAACACCGCACTCTGTACATAGCGTCCTCCTGAACCCTGCACTCTGTACATAGCGTCCCCCTGAACCCCGCACTCTGTACATAGCGTCCTCCTGAACCCTTCACTCTGTACATAGCATCCTCCTTCACACTGCACTCTGTACATAGCGTCCTCCTGAACCCTGCACTCTGTACATAGCGTCCTCCTAAACCCTTCACTCTGTACATAGCGTCCTCCTAAACCCTTCACTCTGTACATAGCGTCCTCCTGAACCCCGCACTCTGTACATAGCGTCCTTCTTCACCCTGCACTCTGTACATAGCGTCCTCCTGAACGCTTCACTCTGTACATAGCGTCCTCCTGAACCCTGCACTCTGTACATAGCATCCTCCTGAACCCTTCACTCTGTACATAGCGTCCTCCTGAACCCTGCACTCTGTACATAGCGTCCTCCTTCACCCTGCACTCTGTACATAGCGTCCTCCTGAACCCTTCACTCTGTACATAGCGTCCTCCTGAACCCTTCACTCTGTACATAGCTTCCTCCTTCACACTGCACTCTGTACATAGCGTCCTCCTGAACCCTGCACTCTGTACATAGCGTCCTTCTGAACCCTGCACTCTGTACATAGCGTCCTCCTGAACCCTGCACTATGTACATAGCGTCCTTCTGAACCCCGCACTCTGTACATAGCGTCCTCCTGAACCCCGCACTATGTACATAGCGGCCTCCTGAACCCCGCACTCTGTACATAGCGTCCTCATGAACCACGCACTCTGTACATAGCGTTCTCCTAAACCCTTCACTCTGTACATAGCGTCCTCCTAAACCCTTTACTCTGTACATAGCGTCCTCCTAAACCCCACACTCTGTACATAGCGTCCTCCTTCCCCCTGCACTCTGTACATAGCGTCCTCCTGAACGCTTCACTCTATACATAGCGTCCTCCTGAACCCTGCACTCTGTACATAGCATCCTCCTGAACCCTTCACTCTGTACATAGCGTCCTCCTGAACCCTGCACTCTGTACATAGCGTCCTCCTTCACCCTGCACTCTGTACATAGCGTCCTCCTGAACCCTTCACTCTGTACATAGTGTCCTCCTGAACCCTTCACTCTGTACATAGCTTCCTCCTTCACACTGCACTCTGTACATAGCGTCCTCCTGAACCCTGCACTCTGTACATAGCGTCCTCCTGAACCCTGCACTATGTACATAGCGTCCTTCTGAACCCTGCACTCTGTACATAGCGTCCTCCTGAACCCTGCACTATGTACATAGCGTCCTTCTGAACCCCGCACTCTGTACATAGCGTCCTCCTGAACCCCGCACTCTGTACATAGCAGCCTCCTGAACCCCGCACTCTGTACGTAGCGTCCTTCTACACTCTGTACACAGTATCTTCCTGAAACTCGCACTCTGTATATATCGTCCTCCTGAACCTCGCACTCTGTAAATAGCATCCTACTGAACCCTGCAGTCTGTGCATAGAATCTTCCTAAACCTCGCACTCTAGAAATAGCCTCCTCCTGAACTTTGAACTCTGTACATAGCATCCTCCTGAATCTCGCACTCTGTGCATAGCATCTTCCTGAACCCTGCACTCTGTATATAGCATCCTCCTGAACCTCGCACTCTGTGCATAGCATCTTCCTGAGCCCTTCACTCTGTACATAGCGTCCTCCTGAACCCCACACTCTGTACATAGCATGCTCCTGAACCCTGCACTCTGTACATAATTTCCTCCTAAACCCTTCACTCTGTACATAGTGTCCTCCTGAACCCCGCACTCTGTACATAGCATCCTCCTGAACCCTGCATTCTGTACATAATGTCCTCCTAAACCCTTCACTCTGTACATAGTGTCCTCCTGAACCCTTCACTCTGTACATAGCATCCTCCTGAACCCTTCACTCAGTACAGAGCGTCCTCCTGAACCTCGCACTCTGTACATAGCGTCCTCCTGAACCCTTCACTCAGTACAGAGCGTCCTCCTGAACCTCGCACTCTGTACATAGCGTCCTCCTAAACCCTTCCCTCTGTACATAGCGTCCTCCTGAACCCTGCACTCTGTACATAGCGTCCTCCTGAACCCTTCACTCTGTACATAGCGTCCTCCTGAACCCTTCACTCTGTACATAGCGTCCTCCTGAACCCTGCACTCTGTACATAGCATCCTCCTAAACCCCGCACTCTGTACATAGCATCCTTTATAACCCTGCACTCTGTACATAGCGTCCTCCTGAACCCTGCACTCTGTACATAGCATCCTTTATAACCCTGCACTCTGTACATAGCGTCCTCCTGAACCCTGCACTCTGTACATAGCATCCTTTATAACCCTGCACTCTGTACATAGCGTCCTCCTGAACCTGGCAGTCTGTACATAGCATCCCCCTGAACCCCGCACTCTGTACATAGCGTCCTTCTGAACACCGCACTCTGTACATAGCGTCCTCCTTCATACCGCACTCTGTACATAGCATCCTTCTGAACCCTGCATTCTGTACATAGCGGCCTCCTGAACCCGCACTCTGTACGTAGCGTCCTTCTACACTCTGTATACAGTATCTTCCTGAACCACGCACTCTGTACATAGCGTCCTCCTGAACCCTGCACTCTGTATATATCGTCCTCCTGAACCTCGCACTTGGTACATGGAGTGCTCCTAAACCCCGCACTTTGTACATAGCGTTCTCCTGAACCCGCACTCTGTACATAGTGTCCTCCTGCACCCTGCACTCTGTGCATAGAATCTTCCTGAACCTCGCACTCTAGAAATAGCTTCCTCCTGAACTTTGAACTCTGTGCATAGCATCTTCCTGAACCCCGCACTCTTTACATAGTGTCCTCCTAAACCCTTCACTCTGTACATAGTGACCTCCTGAACCCTTCACTCTGTACAGAGCGTCCTCCTGAACCTCGCACTCTGTACATAGCATCCTCCTGAACCTCGCACTCTGTACATAGCGTCCTTCTAAACACCACACTCTGTACATAGCATCCCCCTGAACACTGCACTCTGTACATAGCATTCTCCTGAACCCCACACTCTGTACATAGCATCCTCCTGAACACTGCACTCTGTACATAGCATTCTCCTGAACCCCACACTATGTACATAACGTCCTCCTGAACCCTTCACTCTGTACATAGCGTCCTCCTGAACCCCGCACTCTGTACATGGCATCCTCCTGAACCCCGCACTCTGCACATAGCGTCCTCCTGAACCCATCACTCTGTAAATAGCGTCCTCCTGAACCTCGCACTCTGTACATAGCTTCCTCCTAAACCCTTCACTCTGTACATAGCATCCTCCTGAACCCTTCACTCTGTACATAGCATCCTCCTGAACCCTTCACTCTGTACAAAGCGTCCTCATGAACCCCGCACTCTGTACATAGCGTCCTCCTGAACCCTTCACTCTGTACATAGTGCCCTCCTGAACCCTGCACTCTGTACATAGCATCCTCCTGAACCCTGCACTCTGTACATAGCGTCCTCATGAACCCTGCACTATGTACATAGCGTCCTTCTGAACCCCGCACTCTGTACATAGCGTCCTCCTGAACCCCGCACTCTGTACATAGCGGCCTCCTGAACCCCGCACTCTGTACGTAGCGTCCTTCTACACTCTGTATACAGTATCTTCCTGAAACTCGCACTCTGTATATATCGTCCTCCTGAACGTCGCACTCTGTACATAGCGTCCTACTGAACCCTGCACTCTGTGCATAGAATCTTCCTGAACCTCGCACTCAAGAAATAGCCTCCTCCTGAACTTTGAACTCTGTACATAGCATCCTCCTGAATCTCGCACTCTGTGCATAGCATCTTCCTGAACCCTGCACTCTGTATATAGCATCCTCCTGAACCTCGCACTCTGTGCATAGCATCTTCCTGAACCCTTCACTCTGTACATAGCGTCCTCCTGAACCCCACACTCTGTACATAGCATGCTCCTGAACCCTGCACTCTGTACATAATTTCCTCCTAAACCCTTCACTCTCTACATAGTGTCCTCCTGAACCCCGCACTCTGTACATAGCATCCTCCTGAACCCTGCACTCTGTACATAATGTCCTCCTAAACCCTTCACTCTGTACATAGTGTCCTCCTGAACCCTTCACTCTGTACATAGCGTCCTCCTGAACCCTTCACTCAGTACAGAGTGTCCTCCTGAACCTCACACTCTGTACATAGCGTCCTCCTAAACCCTTCACTCTGTACATAGCGTCCTTCTGAACCCTGCACTCTGTACATAGCGTCCTCCTGAACCCTTCACTCTGTACATAGCGTCCTCCTGAACCCTTCACTCTGTACATAGCATCCTCCTGAACCCCGCACTCTGTACTTAGCATCCTTCATAACCCTGCACTCTGTACATAGCGTCCTCCTGAACCCTGCACTCTGTACATAGCATCCTCCTGAACCTGGCAGTCTGTACATAGCATCCCCCTGAACCCTGCATTCTGTACATAGCGTCCTTCTGAACACCGCACTCTGTACATAGCGTCCTCCTTCATACCGCACTCTGTACATAGCATCCTTCTGAACCCTGCACTCTGTACATAGCGTCCTCCTTCACACCACACTCTGTACATAGCGTCCTCCTTCATACCGCACTCTGTACATAGCATCCTTCTGAACCCTGCATTCTGTACATAGCGGCCTCCTGAACCCCGCACTCTGTACGTAGCATCCTTCTACACTCTGTATACAGTATCTTCCTGAACCACGCACTCTGTACATAGTGTCCTCCTGAACCCTGCACTCTGTATATATCGTCCTCCTGAACCTCGCACTTGGTACATGGAGTGCTCCTAAACCCCGCACTCTGTACATAGCGTTCTCCTGAACCCCGCACTCTGTACATAGTGTCCTCCTGCACCCTGCACTCTGTGCATAGAATCTTCCTGAACCTCGCACTCTAGAAATAGCTTCCTCCTGAACTTTGAACTCTGTGCATAGCATCTTCCTGAACCCCGCACTCTTTACATAGTGTCCTCCTAAACCCTTCACTCTGTACATAGTGACCTCCTGAACCCTTCACTCTGTACAGAGCGTCCTCCTGAACCTCGCACTCTGTACATAGCATCCTCCTGAACCTCGCACTCTGTACATAGCGTCCTCCTGAACCTCGCACTCTGTACATAGCGTCCTCCTGAACCTCGCACTCTGTACATTGCGTCCTCCTGAACCCTTCACTCTGTACAGAGCGTCCTCCTGAACCTCGCACTCTGTACATAGCATCCTCCTGAACCCTTCACTCTGTACATAGCGTCCTCCTTCACACTGCACTCTGTACACAGCGTCCTCCTGAACCCTTCACTCTGTACATAGCGTCCTCCTGAACACCGCACTCTGTACATAGCGTCCTCCTGAACCCTGCACTCTGTACATAGCGTCCTCCTTCACCCCGCACTCTGTACATATCGTCCTCCTGAACCCTTCACTCTGTACATAGCGTCCTCCTTCACACTGCACTCTGTACATAGCGTCCTCCTGAACCCTTCACTCTGTACATAGCGTCCTCCTGAACACCGCACTCTGTACATAGCATCCTCCTGAACCCTGCACTCTGTACATAGCGTCCTCCTAAACCCCGCACTCTGTACATAGCGTCCTCCTGAACCCTTCACTCTGTACATAGCATCCTCCTTCACACTGCACTCTGTATATAGCGTCCTCCTGAACCCTGCACTCTGTACATAGCGTCCTCCTAAACCCTTCACTCTGTACATAGCGTCCTCCTAAACCCTTCACTCTGTACATAGCGTCCTCCTGAACCCCGCACTCTGTACATAGCGTCCTCCTGAACGCTTCACTCTGTACATAGCGTCCTCCTGAACCCTGCACTCTGTACATAGCATCCTCCTGAACCCTTCACTCTGTACATAGCGTCCTCCTGAACCCTGCACTCTGTACATAGCGTCCTCCTTCACCCTGCACTCTGTACATAGCGTCCTCCTGAACCCTTCACTCTGTACATAGCGTCCTCCTAAACCCCGCACTCTGTACATAGCGTCCTCCTTCACCCTGCACTCTGTACATAGCGTCCTCCTGAACGCTTCACTCTATACATAGCGTCCTCCTGAACCCTGCACTCCGTACATAGCATCCTCCTGAACCCTTCACTCTGTACATAGCGTCCTCCTTCACCCTGCACTCTGTACATAGCGTCCTCCTTCACCCTGCACTCTGTACATAGCGTCCTCCTTCACCCTGCACTCTGTACATAGCGTCCTCCTGAACCCTTCACTCTGTACATAGTGTCCTCCTGAACCCTTCACTCTGTACATAGCTTCCTCCTTCACACTGCACTCTGTACATAGCGTCCTCCTGAACCCTGCACTATGTACATAGCGTCCTTCTGAACCCTTCACTCTGTACATAGCGTCCTCCTGAACCCTTCACTCTGTACATAGCGTCCTCCTGAACCCCGCACTCTGTACATAGCGTCCTCCTGAACGCTTCACTCTGTACATAGCGTCCTCCTGAACCCTGCACTCTGTACATAGCATCCTCCTGAACCCTTCACTCTGTACATAGCGTCCTCCTGAACCCTGCACTCTGTACATAGCGTCCTCCTGAACCCTGCACTCTGTACATAGCGTCCTCCTGAAGCCTTCACTCTGTACATAGCGTCCTCCTGAACCCTGCACTCTGTACATAGCGTCCTCCTGAACCCTGCACTCTGTACATAGCGTCCTCCTGAACGCTTCACTCTGTACATAGCGTCCTCCTGAACCCTGCACTCTGTACATAGCATCCTCCTGAACCCTTCACTCTGTACATAGCGTCCTCCTTCACCCTGCACTCTGTACATAGCGTCCTCCTTCACCCTGCACTCTGTACATAGTGTCCTCCTGAACCCTTCACTCTGTACATAGCTTCCTCCTTCACACTGCACTCTGTACATAGCGTCCTCCTGAACCCTGCACTCTGTACATAGCGTCCTCCTGAACCCTGCACTATGTACATAGCGTCCTTCTGAACCCTGCACTCTGTACATAGCGTCCTCCTGAACCCTGCACTATGTACATAGCGTCCTTCTGAACCCCGCACTCTGTACATAGCGTCCTCCTGAACCCCGCACTCTGTACATAGCGTCCTTCTACACTCTGTACACAGTATCTTCCTGAAACTCGCACTCTGTATATATCGTCCTCCTGAACCTCGCACTCTGTACATAGCGTCCTACTGAACCCTGCACTCTGTGCATAGAATCTTCCTGAACCTCGCACTCTAGAAATAGCCTCTTCCTGAACTTTGAACTCTGTACATAGCATCCTCCTGAATCTCGCACTCTGTGCATAGCATCTTCCTGAACCCTGCACGCTGTATATAGCATCCTCCTGAACCTCGCACTCTGTGCATAGCATCTTCCTGAACCCTTCACTCTGTACATAGCGTCTTCCTGAACCCCACACTCTGTACATAGCATGCTCCTGAACCCTGCACTCTGTACATAATTTCCTCCTAAATCCTTCACTCTGTACATAGTGTCCTCCTGAACCCCGCACTCTGTACATAGCATCCTCCTGAACCCTGCATTCTGTACATAATGTCCTCCTAAACCCTTCACTCTGTACATAGTGTCCTCCTGAACCCTTCACTCTGTACATAGCGTCCTCCTGAACCCTTCACTCTGTACATAGCGTCCTCCTGTACCCTGCACTCTGTACATAGCGTCCTCCTGAACCCTTCACTCTGTACATAGCGTCCTCCTGAACCCTTCACTCTGTACATAGCGTCCTCCTGAACCCTGCACTCTGTACATAGCATCCTCCTGAACCCCGCACTCTGTACATAGCATCCTTCATAACCCTGCACTCTGTACATAGCGTCCTCCTGAACCCTGCACTCTGTACATAGCATCCTCCTCAACCTGGCAGCCTGTACATAGCATCCCCCTGAACCCCGCACTCTGTACATAGCGTCCTTCTGAACACCGCACTCTGTACATAGCGTCCTCCTTCATACCGCACTCTGTACATAGCATCCTTCTGAACCCTGCACTCTGTACATAGCGTCCTCCTTCACACCACACTCTGTATATAGCGTCCTCCTTCATGCCACACTCTCTACATAGCATCCTTCTGAACCCTGCATTCTGTACATAGCGGCCTCCTGAACCCGCACTCTGTACGTAGCGTCCTTCTACACTCTGTATACAGTATCTTCCTGAACCACGCACTCTGTACATAGCGTCCTCCTGAACCCTGCACTCTGTATATATCGTCCTCCTGAACCTTAGCACTTGGTACATGGAGTGCTCCTAAACCCCGCACTCTGTACATAGCGTTCTCCTGAACCCCGCACTCTGTACATAGTGTCCTCCTGCACCCTGCACTCTGTGCATAGAATCTTCCTGAACCTCGCACTCTAGAAATAGCTTCCTCCTGAACTTTGAACTCTGTGCATAGCATCTTCCTGAACCCTGCACTCTTTACATAGTGTCCTCCTAAACCCTTCACTCTGTACATAGTGACCTCCTGAACCCTTCAATCTGTACAGAGCGTCCTCCTGAACCTCGCACTCTGTACATAGCATCCTCCTGAACCTTGCACTCTGTACATAGCGTCCTTCTAAACACCGCACTCTGTACATAGCATCCTCCTGAACACTGCACTCTGTACATAGCATTCTCCTGAACCCCACACTCTGTACATAGCATCCTCCTGAACACTGCACTCTGTACATAGCATTCTCCTGAACCCCACACTATGTACATAACGTCCTCCTGAACCCTTCACTCTGTACATAGCGTCCTCCTGAACCCCGCACTCTGTACATAGCATTCTCCTGAACCCCACACTATGTACATTGCGTCCTCCTGAACCCATCACTCTGTACATAGCGTCCTCCTGAACCCCGCACTCTGTACATAGCTTCCTCCTAAACCCTTCACTCTGTACATAGCGTCCTCCTGAACCCTTCACTCTGTACAAAGCGTCCTCATGAACCCCGCACTCTGTACATAGCGTCCTCCTGAACCCTTCACTCTGTACATCAGTGTTTCTCAACTCCAGTCCTCAAGGAGCACCAACAGGTCATGTTTTCAGGATTTCCCTCAGATGAAACAGCTGTGGTAATTACTAAGGCAATGAAACTGATCAAATCGCCTGTGCAAAATAGTGGAAATCCTGAAAACATGACCTGTTGGTGCGCCTTGAGGACTGGAGTTGAGAAACACTGCTGTACATAGTGTCCTCCTGAACCCTGCACTCTGTACATAGCATCCTCCTGAACACTGCACTCTGTACATAGCATCCTCCTGAACCCTGCACTATGTACATAGCGTCCTTCTGAACCCCGTACTCTGCACATAGCGTCCTCCTGAAACCCGCACTCTGTACATAGCGTCTTCCTGAACCACGCACTCTGTACATAGCGGCCTTCTGAACCCCGCACTCTGTACGTAGCGTCCTTCTACACTCTGTATACAGTATCTTCCTGAAACTCGCACTCTGTATATATCGTCCTCCTGAACGTCGCACTCTGTACATAGCGTCCTACTGAACCCTGCACTCTGTACATAGCATCTTCCTGAACCCTTCACTCTGTACATAGCTGTCACGGGCATGGCCGGAGCAGAGGCTGTTGGAGAGGACTGTGTGCAAGCCTGTTGCCCACCGATTATGGGCCCTAGCATTTCTGGTGAATGAGAAATCCAGTCTGAACTGTATTAATCGGACTCAGTCATGTATATATTGTATGGGGACTCCTTACTGTATATTTGTGTCCCTGAAGAGGGAGGGGGGATTCCTCCAGCAGCCCCCTGCTGATAAGACTGATTCATTCTGCTGGGACACATCCTGTGAGGAGATGCTGGTGTTATCAACATGTGTTTATGTTAATTGAGAGAGCTGATCACATTAGCCACCAGCCCTGGCTAATAGACGAATGGTCTAGGCTGAGGAGGGGGGAGATTGTTGTTTGTATTGTTAATTGTATTAATGTGTGAAGCTCGGTGCCCACAAGACTGTCATCTGGTCTGGGTACATTTTGTAGTAAATTAGGTCATGTTAATTAGGTTAGCTTTGAGTCATCCCTGCTGTATAAAGGTCTGAGATCTCAAAATAAAGGGAGTTCTGATATACTCCAAGACTGGTGTTGTCTAGTTCTTGGGGTTCCTATAGCCAGATCCATTGGACTCGTGTTCCAGAACTTAGGAAGCGGTATATGACGGAAGCGCTCAAGCGGAGTGTGGGGCGTTCCGTGACATTGGTGGCAAGCAGCGGGAAAGCTTCCTGAAGTCTGAAGTCTGGGACATCCAAACCTCCAACTGGATCCAAGATCAGCATAGCAGACTTCAGTCACCCCAGCGGAGATATGGACCTGGCATCAGAATTCCCGGGGCTGCTGCGGATCATCCTTTCAACGTACACCAGGACTCTGAGGATGAATACCTGGAGCTCAGGCAGCTGATTCGGGTGGAGCTCTGGATTGCAGCCCTCCGTCTCGCTGGTATAAAACAGGGCAAGTGCTTTCCAACCCAAGAGCAACGGGCCAGTGACCAACGGGCATTGCGGATGGCATTCCTGGGAGAGCAGCCCCAGGAGCAATGGGTGACTGAGTTGGACAGGCTGGTCCAGCAGGAGATAGAGCTGGACAATCGATATCGGGCTCTGCAATGGCACGCAGAGGAGGGATATTTAGGGGAGACAACAGAATGCTCTCCGGAGGGATATGACTTTGGCGGCCCTGGATTGCTGTGGGAGAACCTTACAGATCTTATTATGTTTGGCGATGAAGGGGAACCTGACCTTGAGGACATGAGAGACTATAGAGAGTCTATGCTCGGTCTTGCAGGGGTCTCAGAGCTCAAACCTGATCTGGACCATTTGCTAAGGAAGGAGCAGCATCTGGAAAGGGCATACAGGAAACTGCTAGAACAAGTTCAGCAGCATGCCAGAGAATCGGCAGTGGAAAATCCGGAGATTGCCGTCCCCAAACCTGAAGTGCTGACAACAGGGCAGAGCTCTGCTAACCTCTGTCCAGAAATGATAGCATCTTCTGGGTTCCATGGACAGGAGATGGTGAACCCCTATTCCCCGACATCAGTTGCAGAGACATGGGATTTGATAGACTTTTCTGCTGAGGAAGAACAACCTGATGAGCCTCCAGCAGAAGAGCTGATATCAGGGCCAAAGTTCACTGTGTTCTGCCCAGCACCAACAGTGGCTTCGGCCTTCCTGAGAGAAGAGGTAGTCGGCCTTTCTCCCACAACACTGACAGGGACATGTGATTTTCTGCCAGCAGCATCTATGGAGTTAAAACAAACTTCTCCAGCTGAAGATCTGGTAACTGAACAGAGGGTCCAAGACCTCTGTCCCACACTTTTACCACTTCCAGAGACTGGGGATTTAATAGACATTTCTGTAGAGGAGGAACCACCTAGCAAACCCCCAGCAGAAGTGCTGGCAACCGGACAGAGGGTCCAAGACCTCTGCCCCACACCTGCAGCAATTGTGGAGGCTCAGGGTGAGAAGATGGCAATCACTTCCCAGCAGCAGATACAAGGGGAGAAGGGAGAGGAGGTGTGTGTTGTCCCTCCCCAACAGTTGGCCAGGGTGGAGGAAGTGGGCTTTCCTCCCCAGCAAAGATCCGTGTACCTGGGAGACAGTACCATCGACATGTCGTCCCAGCAGCCAGATGAGGGAATGGAAAAGGAAGCAGCCGGCTCACCTCCCCAATGGCAGCTACACAGTTTGGGAGTGGAGGAAGCCAGCTGCCTGCCCCAACAGTTAGCCGGAGCAGAGGATGCGGAGTCCTCAGCAGAAGTGCTGGCAACAGGGCAGAGTGCTACCAACCTCTGCCCAGCACCGGCAACAACTACAGAGTTCCAGGGAGGCGGGGCAGTCGGCCTCCCTCTCCAACAGTTAGCCTGAGCAGATGGTGTGGGGTTTCCAGCAGAAGGGCTGGCAACAGGGCCGAGGACTGCTGGACTCTGCCCTCAACTAACAGAGGATGGATTTCCTGTGAAGGTGGATGGGACTTCAGTCTCCACCTGTATACCCCAGGGATGCTGGGCAGTGGGCCCACATCCCCAACAGCATGACAGAGTGAGCCCAGTCACCCTGTCTTCTCTCCAGCGGCAGATATGTTCTCTGAGAGAGGCAGAGGATGGCTGGGTGAGTAATGCACTGTTTGGGATAATTTGTTTGGGGTACTGTGTGGGTACAGGCAGTAGAGGACTGGAGCTGTTTACTAACTTCGGAGTCAACCCGTCTGGGGTCTTCTCCTGTGTTAGTCTCCTGCCGAAAGGGGAGAAATGTCACGGGCATGGCCAGAGCGGAGGCTGTTGGAGAGGACTGTGTGCAAGCCTGTTGCCCACCGATTATGGGCCCTAGCATTTGAGGTGAATGAGAAATCCAGTCTGAACTGTATTAATCGGACTCAGTCATGTATATATTGTATGGGGACTCCTTACTGTAGATTTGTGTCCCTGAAGAGGGAGGGGGGATTCCTCCAGCAGCCCCCTGCTGATAAGACTGATTCATTCTGCTGGGACACATCCTGTGAGGAGATGCTGGTGTTATCAACATGTGTTTATGTTAATTGAGAGAGCTGATCACATTAGCCACCAGCCCTGGCTAATAGACGAATGGTCTAGGCTGAGGAGGGGGGAGATTGTTGTTTGTATTGTTAATTGTATTAATGTGTGAAGCTCGGTGCCCACAAGACTGTCATCTGGTCTGGGTACATTTTGTAGTAAATTAGGTCATGTTAATTAGGTTAGCTTTGAGTCATCCCTGCTGTATAAAGGTCTGTGAGATCTCAAAATAAAGGCAGTTCTGATGTACTCCAAGACTGGTGTTGTCTAGTTCTTGGGGTTCCTATAGCCAGATCCATTGGACTCGTGTTCCAGAACTTAGGAAGCGGTATATGACGGAAGCACTCAAGCGGAGTGTGGGGCGTTCCGTGACACTCGCACTCTGTACATAGCATCCTCCTGAACCCTTCACTCTGTACATAGCGTCCTCCTGAACACCGCACTCTGTAGATAGCGTCCTTCTGAACACTGCACTCTGTACATAGCGTCCACCTTCACCCCGCACTCTGTACATAGCGTCCTCCAGAACCCTTCACTCTGTACATAGCGTCCTCCTTCACACTGCACTCTGTACATAGCGTCCTCCTGAACCCTTCACTCTGTACATAGCGTCCTCCTTAACACCGCACTCTGTACATAGCGTCCTCCTGAACCCTGCACTCTGTACATAGCGTCCCCCTGAACCCCGCACTCTGTACATAGCGTCCTCCTGAACCCTTCACTCTGTACATAGCATCCTCCTTCACACTGCACTCTGTACATAGCGTCCTTCTGAACCCTGCACTCTGTACATAGCGTCCTCCTGAACCCTGCACTATGTACATAGCGTCCTTCTGAACCCCGCACTCTGTACATAGCGTCCTCCTGAACCCCGCACTCTGTACATAGCGTCCTTCTACACTCTGTACACAGTATCTTCCTGAAACTCGCACTCTGTATATATCGTCCTCCTGAACCTCGCACTCTGTACATAGCGTCCTACTGAACCCTGCACTCTGTGCATAGAATCTTCCTGAACCTCGCACTCTAGAAATAGCCTCCTCCTGAACTTTGAACTCTGTACATAGCATCCTCCTGAATCTCGCACTCTGTGCATAGCATCTTCCTGAACCCTGCACGCTGTATATAGCATCCTCCTGAACCTCGCACTCTGTGCATAGCATCTTCCTGAACCCTTCACTCTGTACATAGCGTCTTCCTGAACCCCACACTCTGTACATAGCATGCTCCTGAACCCTGCACTCTGTACATAATTTCCTCCTAAATCCTTCACTCTGTACATAGTGTCCTCCTGAACCCCGCACTCTGTACATAGCATCCTCCTGAACCCTGCATTCTGTACATAATGTCCTCCTAAACCCTTCACTCTGTACATAGTGTCCTCCTGAACCCTTCACTCTGTACATAGCGTCCTCCTGAACCCTTCACTCTGTACATAGCGTCCTCCTGTACCCTGCACTCTGTACATAGCGTCCTCCTGAACCCTTCACTCTGTACATAGCGTCCTCCTGAACCCTTCACTCTGTACATAGCGTCCTCCTGAACCCTGCACTCTGTACATAGCATCCTCCTGAACCCCGCACTCTGTACATAGCATCCTTCATAACCCTGCACTCTGTACATAGCGTCCTCCTGAACCCTGCACTCTGTACATAGCATCCTCCTCAACCTGGCAGCCTGTACATAGCATCCCCCTGAACCCCGCACTCTGTACATAGCGTCCTTCTGAACACCGCACTCTGTACATAGCGTCCTCCTTCATACCGCACTCTGTACATAGCATCCTTCTGAACCCTGCACTCTGTACATAGCGTCCTCCTTCACACCACACTCTGTATATAGCGTCCTCCTTCATGCCACACTCTGTACATAGCATCCTTCTGAACCCTGCATTCTGTACATAGCGGCCTCCTGAACCCGCACTCTGTACGTAGCGTCCTTCTACACTCTGTATACAGTATCTTCCTGAACCACGCACTCTGTACATAGCGTCCTCCTGAACCCTGCACTCTGTATATATCGTCCTCCTGAACCTTAGCACTTGGTACATGGAGTGCTCCTAAACCCCGCACTCTGTACATAGCGTTCTCCTGAACCCCGCACTCTGTACATAGTGTCCTCCTGCACCCTGCACTCTGTGCATAGAATCTTCCTGAACCTCGCACTCTAGAAATAGCTTCCTCCTGAACTTTGAACTCTGTGCATAGCATCTTCCTGAACCCTGCACTCTTTACATAGTGTCCTCCTAAACCCTTCACTCTGTACATAGTGACCTCCTGAACCCTTCAATCTGTACAGAGCGTCCTCCTGAACCTCGCACTCTGTACATAGCATCCTCCTGAACCTTGCACTCTGTACATAGCGTCCTTCTAAACACCGCACTCTGTACATAGCATCCTCCTGAACACTGCACTCTGTACATAGCATTCTCCTGAACCCCACACTCTGTACATAGCATCCTCCTGAACACTGCACTCTGTACATAGCATTCTCCTGAACCCCACACTATGTACATAACGTCCTCCTGAACCCTTCACTCTGTACATAGCGTCCTCCTGAACCCCGCACTCTGTACATAGCATTCTCCTGAACCCCACACTATGTACATTGCGTCCTCCTGAACCCATCACTCTGTACATAGCGTCCTCCTGAACCCCGCACTCTGTACATAGCTTCCTCCTAAACCCTTCACTCTGTACATAGCGTCCTCCTGAACCCTTCACTCTGTACAAAGCGTCCTCATGAACCCCGCACTCTGTACATAGCGTCCTCCTGAACCCTTCACTCTGTACATCAGTGTTTCTCAACTCCAGTCCTCAAGGAGCACCAACAGGTCATGTTTTCAGGATTTCCCTCAGATGAAACAGCTGTGGTAATTACTAAGGCAATGAAACTGATCAAATCGCCTGTGCAAAATAGTGGAAATCCTGAAAACATGACCTGTTGGTGCGCCTTGAGGACTGGAGTTGAGAAACACTGCTGTACATAGTGTCCTCCTGAACCCTGCACTCTGTACATAGCATCCTCCTGAACACTGCACTCTGTACATAGCATCCTCCTGAACCCTGCACTATGTACATAGCGTCCTTCTGAACCCCGTACTCTGCACATAGCGTCCTCCTGAAACCCGCACTCTGTACATAGCGTCTTCCTGAACCACGCACTCTGTACATAGCGGCCTTCTGAACCCCGCACTCTGTACGTAGCGTCCTTCTACACTCTGTATACAGTATCTTCCTGAAACTCGCACTCTGTATATATCGTCCTCCTGAACGTCGCACTCTGTACATAGCGTCCTACTGAACCCTGCACTCTGTACATAGCATCTTCCTGAACCCTTCACTCTGTACATAGCTGTCACGGGCATGGCCGGAGCAGAGGCTGTTGGAGAGGACTGTGTGCAAGCCTGTTGCCCACCGATTATGGGCCCTAGCATTTCTGGTGAATGAGAAATCCAGTCTGAACTGTATTAATCGGACTCAGTCATGTATATATTGTATGGGGACTCCTTACTGTATATTTGTGTCCCTGAAGAGGGAGGGGGGATTCCTCCAGCAGCCCCCTGCTGATAAGACTGATTCATTCTGCTGGGACACATCCTGTGAGGAGATGCTGGTGTTATCAACATGTGTTTATGTTAATTGAGAGAGCTGATCACATTAGCCACCAGCCCTGGCTAATAGACGAATGGTCTAGGCTGAGGAGGGGGGAGATTGTTGTTTGTATTGTTAATTGTATTAATGTGTGAAGCTCGGTGCCCACAAGACTGTCATCTGGTCTGGGTACATTTTGTAGTAAATTAGGTCATGTTAATTAGGTTAGCTTTGAGTCATCCCTGCTGTATAAAGGTCTGTGAGATCTCAAAATAAAGGTAGTTCTGATGTACTCCAAGACTGGTGTTGTCTAGTTCTTGGGGTTCCTATAGCCAGATCCATTGGACTCGTGTTTCAGAACTTAGGAAGCGGTATATGACGGAAGCACTCAAGCGGAGTGTGGGGCGTTCCGTGACATTGGTGGCAAGCAGCGGGAAAGCTTCCTGAAGTCTGGGACATCCAAACTTCCATCTGGATCCAAGGCCCAGATAGCAGGAGAGGAGAGGTCCAGATACCAGGAGAGGAGAGGTACAGATACCAGCCGCCATGGATGAGGAATTCAGAAGGAGGTTGCGAGAGATGCAGATACAGCACAGAGGACCAGTATCGGAGCAGGTCCTGCTGGGATGGTGTGATTCGATTCGCTGCAAACTCTGGAAGGAAGCGCTAGCCCGTGAGCAGCGACACCAGGGAAAAGTTCTCCCCTCCATCGAGGAAAGGTACTGGTCGCAGTACGGACTGCGGGTGCGGTTTTTGGGAGAAAAACCACACAAGAAGCAGACAGCTGAATTAAGCAGGCTGGTCTGGGCAGAGATGAAGCTGGATGAGAGCTACAGAGCCCTCCGGTGGCATGTATCTCAAGCATGTCCCTGGATAGCGGATGACAGCCCAACGGAAGGCTTAAGCTACGGCGGCTTGGGACTGTTGTTTGTGAAGCTGACAGGGGACCCTAACTTTGTGAGTGATTTGGAGCGGCGGGTGGACGAAATCATGGATTTCAGAGAAGGGCTACTGAACATTTCAGAAGTGCACTGGGCACAGGAAGATTTGGAGTTTCTGGCCGTTCAGGAATGGGAGCTAGAGATCGCCTACAGACGGCTGCTAGACATTGCTCAGTGCCAGGGCTGGGCTCCCTTTGCCTGGGACTATCAGGAAATACCAGCTGACAACCCTGAAATCCTGGCTGAAGAGTCGGCAATGTGGCAGAGCGATAGTGTGCTTTGCCAACCTGCCCCCACAGCTATGGAGGCGGAGGTCTTATGGCGGATGCAGCAAGTGCTGACTGACCTTGATGATCCTGTTTCTGCATGGGATGATCTTGGATGGAGGAATGTGCCTGTCCAGCAGCATGCCAGAGAATCTGCAGTGGAAAATCTGGAGATTGCCATCCCCAAAACTGAAGTGCTGACAACAGGGCAGAGCTCTGCTAACCTCTGTCCAGCACTGATGGCATCTTCTGGGTTCTATGGACAGGAGATGGTGAACCTCCATCCCCAGACACCAGTTGCAGAGACAGGGGATTTGATAGACTTTTCTTCTGAGGAAGAACCGTCGGGTGAGCCCCCAGCAGAAGAGTTGGGATTAGGGCCAAACTTCATTGCGCTCTGCTCAGCACTGATGGCATCTTCTGAGTTCCACGGACAGGAGATGGTGAACCTCTATCCACAGACACCAGTTATAGAGGTAGAGGATTTAATAGACTTTTCTGCTGAGGAAGAACAACCTGATGAGCCTCCAGCAGAAGAGCTGCTATCAGGGCCAAAGTTCACTGTGTTCTGCCCAGCACCAACAGTGGCTTCAGCCTTCCTGAGAGAAGAGGTAGTCGGCCTTTCTCCCACAACACTGACAGGGACATGTGATTTTCTGCCAGCAGCATCTATGGAGTTAAAACAAACTTCTCCAGCTGAAGATCTGGTAACTGAACAGAGGGTCCAAGACCTCTGTCCCACACTTTTACCAATTCCAGAGACTGGGGATTTAATAGACGTTTCTGTAGAGGAAGAACCACCTGGCAAACCCCCAGCAGAAGTGCTGGCAACCGGACAGAGGGTCCAAGACCTCTGCCCCACACCTGCAGCAATTGTGGAGGTCCAAGGAGAGAATGCAGTCATCACCTCACAACTGCAGCTTGATCTGGTGTCGGTTGATGGGGCTTCAGTCCCCACCTGTATACCCCAGGGATGCTGGGCAGTCGGCCCAGATCCCCAACAGCAGGATGGAGTGAGCCCAGTCCCCCTGTCTTCTCTCCAGCGGCAGAAAGGATTCCAGGGAGAAGGGTCAGTCCGGGCCTCTCCCCAGCGGCAGATATGTTCTCTGAGAGAGGCAGAGGATGGCTGGGTGAGTAATACACTGTTTGGGATGATTTGTTTGGGGTACTGTGTGGGTACAGGCAGTAGAGGACTGGAGCTGTGGACTAACTTCGGAGTCAACCCGTCTGGGGTCTTCTCCTGTGTTAGTCTCCTGCCGAAAGGGGAGAAATGTCACGGGCATGGCCAGAGCGGAGGCTGTTGGAGAGGACTGTGTGCAAGCCTGTTGCCCACCGATTATGGGCCCTAGCATTTGAGGTGAATGAGAAATCCAGTCTGAACTGTATTAATCGGACTCAGTCATGTATATATTGTATGGGGACTCCTTACTGTATATTTGTGTCCCTGAAGAGGGAGGGGGGATTCCTCCAGCAGCCCCCTGCTGATAAGACTGATTCATTCTGCTGGGACACATCCTGTGAGGAGATGCTGGTGTCATCAACATGTGTTTATGTTAATTGAGAGAGCTGATCACATTAGCCACCAGCCCTGGCTAATAGACGAATGGTCTAGGCTGAGGAGGGGGGAGATTGTTGTTTGTATTGTTAATTGTATTAATGTGTGAAGCTCGGTGCCCACAAGACTGTCATCTGGTCTGGGTACATTTTGTAGTAAATTAGGTCATGTTAATTAGGTTAGCTTTGAGTCATCCCTGCTGTATAAAGGTCTGTGAGATCTCAAAATAAAGGCAGTTCTGATGTACTCCAAGACTGGTGTTGTCTAGTTCTTGGGGTTCCTATAGCCAGATCCATTGGACTCGTGTTCCAGAACTTAGGAAGCGGTATATGACGGAAGCACTCAAGCGGAGTGTGGGGCGTTCCGTGACAATAGCGTCCTCCTGAACCCCACACTCTGTACATAGCATGCTCCTGAACCCTGCACTCTGTACATAATTTCCTCCTAAACCCTTCACTCTGTACATAGTGTCCTCCTGAACCCCGCACTCTGTACATAGCATCCTCCTGAACCCTGCACTCTGTACATAATGTCCTCCTAAACCCTTCACTCTGTACATAGTGTCCTCCTGAACCCTTCACTCTGTACATAGCGTCCTCCTGAACCCTTCACTCAGTACAGAGCGTCCTCCTGAACCTCGCACTCTGTACATAGCGTCCTTCTAAACCCTTCACTCTGTACATAGCGTCCTCCTGAACCCTTCACTCTGTACATAGCATCCTCCTGAACCCCGCACTCTGTACATAGCATCCTTCATAACCCTGCACTCTGTACATAGCGTCCTCCTGAACCCTGCACTCTGTACATAGCATCCTCCTGAACCTGGCAGTCTGTACATAGCATCCAACTGAACCCCGCACTCTGTACATAGCGTCCTTCTGAACACCGCACTCTGTACATAGCGTCCTCCTTCATACCGCGCTCTGTACATAGCATCCTTCTGAACCCTGCACTCTGTACATAGCGTCCTCCTTCACACCACACTCTGTACATAGCGTCCTCCTTCATACCGCACTCTGTACATAGCATCATTCTGAACCCTGCATTCTGTACATAGCGGCCTCCTGAACCCCGCACTCTGTACGTAGCGTCCTTCTACACTCTGTATACAGTATCTTCCTGAACCACGCACTCTGTACATAGCGTCCTCCTGAACCCTGCACTCTGTATATATCGTCCTCCTGAACCTCGCACTTGGTACATGGAGTGCGCCTAAACCTCGCACTCTGTACATAGCGTTCTCCTGATCCCCGCACTCTGTACATAGTGTCCTCCTGCACCCTGCACTCTGTGCATAGAATCTTCCTGAACCTCGCACTCTAGAAATAGCTTCCTCCTGAACTTTGAACTCTGTGCATAGCATCTTCCTGAATCCTGCACTCTTTACATAGTGTCCTCCTAAACCCTTCACTCTGTACATAGTGACCTCCTAAACCCTTCACTCTGTACATAGTGACCTCCTGAACCCTTCACTCTGTACAGAGCGTCCTCCTGAACCTCGCACTCTGTACATAGCATCCTCCTGAACCTCGCACTCTGTACATAGCGTCCTCCTGAACCTCGCACTCTGTACATAGCGTCCTCCTGAACCTCGCACTCTGTACATTGCGTCCTCCTGAACCCTTCACTATGTACAGAGCGTCCTGCTGAACCTCGCACTCTGTACATAGCATCCTCCTGAACCCTTCACTCTGTACATAGCGTCCTCCTGAACCCTGCACTCTGTACATTGCGTCCTCCTGAACCCCGCACTCTGTACATAGTGTCCTCCTGAACCCTTCACTCTGTACATAGCATCCTTCTTAACCCTGCACTCTGTACATAGCGTCCTCCTAAACCCTGCACTCTGTACATAGCATGCTCCTGAACTCCGCACTCTGTACATAGCATCCTCCTGAACCTCGCAGTCTGTACATAGCATCCTCCTGAACCCTGCACTCTGTACATAGCGTCCTTCTGAACACCGCACTCTGTACACAGCATCCTCCTGAACCTCGCAGTCTGTACATAGCATCCCCCTGAACCCCGCACTCTGTACATAGCGTCCTTCTAAACACCGCACTCTGTACATAGCATCCTCCTGAACACTGCACTCTGTACATAGCACTCTCCTGAACCTCACACTATGTACATAACGTCCTCCTGAACCCTTCACTCTGTACATGGCATCCTCCTGAACCCCGCACTCTGCACATAGCGTCCTCCTGAACCCATCACTCTGTACATAGCGTCCTCCTGAACCTCGCACTCTGTACATAGCTTCCTCCTAAACCCTTCACTCTGTACATAGCATCCTCCTGAACCCTTCACTCTGTACATAGCGTCCTCCTGAACCCTTCACTCTGTACAAAGCGTCCTCATGAACCCCGCACTCTGTACATAGTGTCCTCCTGAACCCTGCACTCTGTACATAGCATCCTCCTGAACCCTGCACTCTGTACATAGCGTCTTCCTGAACCCTGCACCATGTACATAGCGTCCTTCTGAACCCCGCACTCTGTACTTAGCGTCCTCCTGAACCCTTCACTCTGTACATAGCATCCTCCTGAACCCTTCACTCTGCACATAGCGTCCTCCTGAACCCCGCACTCTGTACATAGCGTCCTCCTGAACCCCGCACTCTGTACATAGCGTCCTCCTGAACCCTTCACTCTGTACATAGTGTCCTCCTGAACCCTGCACTCTGTACATAGCGTCCTCCTGAACCCTGCACTATGTACATAGCGTCCTTCTGAACCCCGCACTCTGTACATAGCGTCCTCCTGAACCCTTCACTCTGTACATAGTGTCCTCCTAAACCGTTCACTCTGTACATAGCATCCTCCTGAACCCTTCACTCTGTACATAGCGTCCTCCTGAACCCTTCACTCTGTACATAGCGTCCTCCTGAACCCCGCACTCTGTACATAGCATCCTCCTGAACCCTTCACTCTGTATATAGTGTCCTCCTGAACCCTGCACTCTGTACATAGCATCCTCCTGAACCCTGCACTCTGTACATAGCGTCCTCCTGAACCCTGTACTCTGTACATAGCGTCCTTCTGAACCCTTCACTCTGTACATAGCGTCCTCCTGAACCCTTCACTCTGTACATAGCGTCCTCCTGAACCCCGCACTCTGTACATAGCATCCTCCTGAACCCTTCACTCTGTACATAGTGTCCTCCTGAACCCTGCACTCTGTACATAGCATCCTCCTGAACCCTGCACTCTGTACATAGCGTCCTCCTGAACCCTGCACTCTGTACATAGCGTCCTTCTGAACCCTTCACTCTGTACATAGCGTCCTCCTGAACCCTGCACTCTGTACATTGCGTCCTCCTGAACCCCGCACTCTGTAGATAGTGTCCTCCTGAACCCTTCACTCTGTACATAGCATCCTTCTTAACCCTGCACTCTGTACATAGCGCCCTCCTAAACCCTGCACTCTGTACATAGCATGCTCCTGAACCCCGCACTCTGTACATAGCATCCTCCTGAACCTCGCAGTCTGTACATAGCATCCTCCTGAACCCTGCACTCTGTACATAGCATCCTTCTGAACACCGCACTCTGTACATAGCATCCTTCTGAACCTCGCAGTCTGTACATAGCATCCCCCTGAACCCCGCACTCTGTACATAGCGTCCTTCTAAACACCGCACTCTGTACATAGCATCCTCCTGAACACTGCACTCTGTACATAGCACTCTCCTGAACCTCACACTATGTACATAACGTCCTCCTGAACCCTTCACTCTGTACATGGCATCCTCCTGAACCCCGCACTCTGCACATAGCGTCCTCCTGAACCCATCACTCTGTACATAGCGTCCTCCTGAACCTCGCACTCTGTACATAGCTTCCTCCTAAACCCTTCACTCTGTACATAGCATCCTCCTGAACCCTTCACTCTGTACATAGCGTCCTCCTGAACCCTTCACTCCGTACAAAGCGTCCTCATGAACCCCGCACTCTGTACATAGTGTCCTCCTGAACCCTGCACTCTGTACATAGCATCCTCCTGAACCCTGCACTCTGTACATAGCGTCCTCCTGAACCCTGCACTATGTACATAGCGTCCTTCTGAACCCCGCACTCTGTACATAGCGTCCTCCTGAACCCTTCACTCTGTACATAGCATCCTCCTGAACCCTTCACTCTGCACATAGCGTCCTCCTGAACCCCGCACTCTGTACATAGCGTCCTCCTGAACCCCGCACTCTGTACATAGCGTCCTCCTGAACCCTTCACTCTGTACATAGTGTCCTCCTGAACCCTGCACTCTGTACATAGCGTCCTCCTGAACCCTGCACTATGTACATAGCGTCCTTCTGAACCCCGCACTCTGTACATAGCGTCCTCCTGAACCCTTCACTCTGTACATTGTGTCCTCCTAAACCGTTCACTCTGTACATAGCATCCTCCTGAACCCTTCACTCTGTACATAGCGTCCTCCTGAACCCTTCACTCTGTACATAGCGTCCTCCTGAACCCCGCACTCTGTACATAGCATCCTCCTGAACCCTTCACTCTGTACATAGTGTCCTCCTGAACCCTGCACTCTGTACATAGCATCCTCCTGAACCCTGCACTCTGTACATAGCGTCCTCCTGAACCCTGCACTCTGTACATAGCGTCCTTCTGAACCCTTCACTCTGTACATAGCATCCTCCTGAACCCTGCACTATGTACATAGCGTCCTTCTGAACCCCGCACTCTGTACATAGCGTCCTCCTGAACCCTTCACTCTGTACATAGTGTCCTCCTGAACCCTGCTCTCTGTACATGGCATCCTCCTGAACCCCTCACTCTGTACATAGCATCCTCCTGAACCCTGCTCTCTGTACATGGCATCCTCCTGAACCCCGCACTCTGTACATAGCATCCTCCTGAACCCTGCACTCTGTACATAGCATCCTCCTGAACCCTGCTCTCTGTACATAGCATCCTCCTGAACCCTGCTCTCTGTACATAGTGTCCTCCTGAACACCGCACTCTGTACATAGCATCCTCCTGAACCCTGCTCTCTGTACATAGCATCCTCCTGAACAGCTCACTCTGTACATAGCATCCTCCTGAACCCTGCTCTCTGTACATGGCATCCTCCTGAACCCCGCACTCTGTACATAGCATCCTCCTGAACACCGCACTCTGTACATAGCATCCTCCTGAACACCGCACTCTGTACATAGCATCCTCCTGAACACCGCACTCTGTAAATAGCATCCTCCTGAACAGCGCACTCTGTACATAGCATCCTCCTGAACCCTGCTCTCTGTACATGGCATCCTCCTGAACACCGCACTCTGTACATAGCATCCTCCTGAACACCGCACTCTGTACATAGCATCCTCCTGAACACAGCACTCTGTACATAGCATCCTCCTGAACACCGCACTCTGTACATAGCATCCTCCTGAACCCTGCTCTCTGTACATGGCATCCTCCTGAACCCCGCACTCTGTACATAGCATCCTCCTGAACACCGCACTCTGTACATAGCATCCTCCTGAACACCGCACTCTGTACATAGCATCCTCCTGAACACCGCACTCTGTATATAGCATCCTCTTGAACACCGCACTCTGTACATAGCATCCTCCTGAACCCTGCTCTCTGTACATGGCATCCTCCTGAACCCCGCACTCTGTACATAGCATCCTCCTGAACACCGCACTCTGTACATAGCATCCTCCTGAACACCGCACTCTGTACATAGCATCCTCCTGAACACCGCACTCTGTACATAGCATCCTCCTGAACCCTGCTCTCTGTACATGGCATCCTCCTGAATCCCGCACGCTGAACATAGCATCCTCCTGAACCCTGCTCTCTGTACATAGCATCCTCCTGAACCCTGCTCTCTGTACATAGCATCCTCCTGAACCCCACACTATGTACATAACGTCCTCCTGAACCCTTCACTCTGTACATAGCGTCCTCCTGAACCCCGCACTCTGTACATGGCATCCTCCTGAACCCCACACTCTGCACATAGCGTCCTCCTGAACCCATCACTCTGTACATAGCGTTCTCCTGAACCTCGCACTCTGTACATAGCTTCCTCCTAAACCCTTCACTCTGTACATAGCACCCTCCTGAACCCTTCACTCTGTACATAGCGTCCTCCTGAACCCTTCACTCTGTACATAGCGTCCTCATGAACCCCGCACTCTGTACATAGCGTCCTCCTGAACCCTTCACTCTGTACATAGCGTCCTCCTGAACCCCGCACTCTGTACATAGCGTCCTCCTGAACCCCGCACTCTGTACATAGCGTCCTCCTGAACCCTTCACTCTGTACATAGTGTCCTCCTGAACCCTGCTCTCTGTACATGGCATCCTCTTGAACCCCGCACTCTGTACATAGCATCCTCCTGAACCCTGCTCTCTGTACATGGCATCCTCCTGAACCCCGCACTCTGTACATAGCATCCTCCTGAACCCTGCTCTCTGTACATAGCATCCTCCTGAACCCTGCTCTCTGTACATAGCGTCCTCCTGAACACCGCACTCTGTACATAGCATCCTCCTGAACACCGCACTCTGTACATAGCATCCTCCTGAACACCGCACTCTGTACATAGCATCCTCCTGAACCCTGCTCTCTGTACATGGCATCCTCCTGAACCCCGCACTCTGTACATAGCATCCTCTTGAACCCTGCTCTCTGTACATAGCATCCTCCTGAACCCTGCACTCTGTACATAGCGTCCTCCTGAACCCTGCACTATGTACATAGCGTCCTTCTGAACCCCGCACTCTGTACATAGTGTCCTCCTGAACCCTGCTCTCTGTACATGGCATCCTCTTGAACCCCACACTCTGTACATAGCATCCTCCTGAACACCGCACTCTGTACATAGCATCCTCCTGAACCCTGCTCTCTGTACATAGCGTCCTCCTGAACACCGCCCTCTGTACATAGCATCCTCCTGAACACCGCCCTCTGTACATAGCATCCTCCTGAACACCGCACTCTGTACATAGCATCCTCCTGAACCCTGCTCTCTGTACATAGCATCCTCCTGAACCCCTCACTCTGTACATAGCATCCTCCTGAACCCTGCTCTCTGTACATAGCATCCTCCTGAACCCTGCTCTCTGTACATAGCATCCTCCTGAACCCTGCTCTCTGTACATAGCATCCTCCTGAACCCTGCTCTCTGTACATAGCATCCTCCTGAACCCTGCTCTCTGTACATAGTATCCTCCTGAACCCTGCTCTCTGTACATGGCATCCTCTTGAACCCCGCACTCTGTACATAGCATCCTCCTGAACCCTGCTCTCTGTACATGGCATCCTCCTGAACCCCACACTCTGTACATGGCATCCTCCTGAACCCCGCACTCTGTACATAGCATTCTCCTGAACCCCACACTATGTACATAGCATCCTCCTGAACCCTGCTCTCTGTACATAGCATCCTCCTGAACACCGCACTCTGTACATAGCATCCTCCTGAACCCTGCTCTCTGAACATAGCATCCTCCTGAACCCTGCTCTCTGTACATAGCGTCCTCCTGAACACCGCACTCTGTACATAGCATCCTCCTGAACCCTGCTCTCTGTACATAGCATCCTCCTGAACACTGCACTCTGTACATAGCATCCTCCTGAACACTGCACTCTGTACATAGCATCCTCCTGAACACCGCTCTCTGTACATGGCATCCTCCTGAACCCCGCAATCTGTACATAGCATCCTCCTGAACACCGCACTCTGTACATAGCATCCTCCTGAACCCTGCTCTCTGTACATGGCATCCTCCTGAACCCCGCACTCTGTACATAGCATCCTCCTGAACGCCGCACTCTGTACATAGCATCCTCCTGAACACCGCACTCTGTACATAGCATCCTCCTGAACACCGCACTCTGTACATAGCATCCTCCTGAACCCTTCACTCTGTACATAGCATCCTCCTGAATCTGAGGGTCACATGTTCCCCATACTCTATAGTACCAATCATTTCATTGTGGGGGAGGGGAGAGGGTCACATGTTCCCCATACTCTATAGTACCAATCATTTCATTGTGGGGGAGGGGAGAGGGTCACAGGTTGATGAACTTTCCCCTTTTTTATATTTTTATCCAGATTCCGGAGAGAGATATGAATGTGACATCACACTATGACATCATCACAGAGGGATTCCCAACTGTAGAGACAGAGAATTCTACATATTCTGTCCTCATAGAGGATACAGAAGGTGGGATGTGCAGTATACGGTATATACCGTCCTCATAGAGGATACAGAAGGTGGGATGTGCAGTATACGGTATATACCGTCCTCATAGAGGATACAGAAGGTGGGATGTGCAGTATACGGTATATACCGTCCTCATAGAGGATACAGAAGGTGGGATGTGCAGTATACGGTATATACCGTCCTCATAGAGGATACAGAAGGTGGGATGTGCAGTATACGGTATATACCGTCCTCATAGAGGATACAGAAGGTGAGATGTGCAGTATACGGTATATACCGTCCTCATAGAGGATACAGAAGGTGAGATGTGCAGTATACGGTATATACCGTCCTCATAGAGAATACAGAAGGTGGGATGTGCAGTATATGGTATATACCGTCCTCATAGAGGATACAGAAGGTGGGATGTGCAGTATACGGTATATACCCTCATAGAGGATACAGAAGGTGGGATGTGTAGTATACGGTATATACCGTCCTCATAGAGGATACAGAAGGTGGGATGTGCAGTATACGGTATATACCGTCCTCATAGAGGATACAGAAGGTGGGATGTGCAGTATATGGTATATACCGTCCTCGTAGAGGATACAGAAGGTGAGATGTGCAGTATACGGTATATACCCTCATAGAGGATACAGAAGGTGGGATGTGCAGTATACGGTATATACCGTCCTCATAGAGGATACAGAAGGTAGGATGTGTAGTATACGGTATATACCCTCATAGAGGATACAAAAGGTAGGATGTGCAGTATACGGTATATACCCTCATAGAGGATACAGAAGGTGGGATGTGCAGTATACGGTATATACCCTCATAGAGGATACAGAAGGTGGGATGTGCAGTATATGGTATATACCGTCCTCATAGAGGATACAGAAGGTGGGATGTGCAGTATACGGTATATACCCTCATAGAGGATACAGAAGGTGGGATGTGCAGTATACGGTATATACCGTCCTCATAGAAGATACAGAAGGTGGGATGTGCAGTATACGGTATATACCCTCATAGAGGATACAGAAGGTGAGATGTGCAGTATACGGTATATACCCTCATAGAGGATACAGAAGGTGGGATGTGCAGTATATGGTATATACCGTCCTCATAGAGGATACAGAAGGTGAGATGTGCAGTATACGGTATATACCGTCCTCATAGAGGATACAGAAGGTGGGATGTGCAGTATACGGTATATACCCTCATAGAGGATACAGAAGGTGGGATGTGCAGTATACGGTATATACCGTCCTCATAGAAGATACAGAAGGTGGGATGTGCAGTATACGGTATATACCCTCATAGAGGATACAGAAGGTGGGATGTGCAGTATACGGTATATACCCTCATAGAGGATACAGAAGGTGAGATGTGCAGTATATGGTATATACCGTCCTCATAGAGGATACAGAAGGTGGGATGTGCAGTATACGGTATATACCGTCCTCATAGAGGATACAGAAGGTGGGATGTGCAGTATACGGTATATACCCTCATAGAGGATACAGAAGGTGAGATGTGCAGTATACGGTATATACCCTCATAGAGGGTACAGAAGGTGAGATGTGCAGTATACGGTATATACCGTCCTCATAGAGGATACAGAAGGTGGGATGTGTGGTATACGGTATATACCGTCCTCATAGAGGATACAGAAGGTGGGATGTGCAGTATACGGTATATACCATCCTCATAGAGGATACAGAAGGTGGGATGTGCAGTATACGGTATATACCATCCTCATAGAGGATACAGAAGGTGAGATGTGCAGTATATGGTATATACCCTCATAGAGGATACAGAAGGTGGGATGTGCAGTATACGGTATATACCGTCCTCATAGAGGATACAGAAGGTGGGATGTGCAGTATACGGTATATACCCTCACAGAGGATACAGAAGGTGAGATGTGCAGTATACGGTATATACCGTCCTCATAGAGGATACAGAAGATGGGATGTGCAGTATACGGTATATACCGTCCTCATAGAGGATACGGAAGGTGGGATGTGCAGTATACGGTATTGTCACGGAACGTCCCACACTCCGCTTGAGTGCTTCCGTCATATACCGCTTCCTAAGTTCTGGAACACGAGTCCAATGGATCTGGCTATAGGAACCCCAAGAACTAGACAACACCAGTCTTGGAGTACATCAGAACTACCTTTATTTTGAGATCTCACAGACCTTTATACAGCAGGGATGACTCAAAGCTAACCTAATTAACATGACCTAATTTACTACAAAATGTACCCAGACCAGATGACAGTCTTGTGGGCACCGAGCTTCACACATTAATACAATTAACAATACAAACAACAATCTCCCCCCTCCTCAGCCTAGACCATTCGTCTATTAGCCAGGGCTGGTGGCTAATGTGATCAGCTCTCTCAATTAACATAAACACATGTTGATAACACCAGCATCTCCTCACAGGATGTGTCCCAGCAGAATGAATCAGTCTTATCAGCAGGGGGCTGCTGGAGGAATCCCCCCTCCCTCTTCAGGGACACAAATATACAGTAAGGAGTCCCCATACAATATATACATGACTGAGTCCGATTAATACAGTTCAGACTGGATTTCTCATTCACCAGAAATGCTAGGGCCCATAATCGGTGGGCAACAGGCTTGCACACAGTCCTCTCCAACAGCCTCTGCTCCGGCCATGCCCGTGACAGCTATGTACAGAGTGAAGGGTTCAGGAAGATGCTATGTACAGAGTGCAGGGTTCAGTAGGACGCTATGTACAGAGTGCGACGTTCAGGAGGACGATATATACAGAGTGCGAGTTTCAGGAAGATACTGTATACAGAGTGTAGAAGGACGCTACGTACAGAGTGCGGGGTTCAGAAGGCCGCTATGTACAGAGTGCGTGGTTCAGGAAGACGCTATGTACAGAGTGCGGGTTTCAGGAGGACGCTATGTGCAGAGTACGGGGTTCAGAAGGACGCTATGTACATAGTGCAGGGTTCAGGAGGATGCTATGTACAGAGTGCAGTGTTCAGGAGGATGCTATGTACAGAGTGCAGGGTTCAGGAGGACACTATGTACAGCAGTGTTTCTCAACTCCAGTCCTCAAGGCGCACCAACAGGTCATGTTTTCAGGATTTCCACTATTTTGCACAGGCGATTTGATCAGTTTCATTGCCTTAGTAATTACCACAGCTGTTTCATCTGAGGGAAATCCTGAAAACATGACCTGTTGGTGCTCCTTGAGGACTGGAGTTGAGAAACACTGATGTACAGAGTGAAGGGTTCAGGAGGACGCTATGTACAGAGTGCGGGGTTCATGAGGACGCTTTGTACAGAGTGAAGGGTTCAGGAGGACGCTATGTACAGAGTGAAGGGTTTAGGAGGAAGCTATGTACAGAGTGCGGGGTTCAGGAGGACGCTATGTACAGAGTGATGGGTTCAGGAGGACGCAATGTACATAGTGTGGGGTTCAGGAGAATGCTATGTACAGAGTGCGGGGTTCAGGAGGACGCTATGTACAGAGTGAAGGGTTCAGGAGGACGTTATGTACATAGTGTGGGGTTCAGGAGAATGCTATGTACAGAGTGCAGTGTTCAGGAGGATGCTATGTACAGAGTGTGGGGTTCAGGAGAATGCTATGTACAGAGTGCAGTGTTCAGGAGGATGCTATGTACAGAGTGCGGTGTTTAGAAGGACGCTATGTACAGAGTGCAAGGTTCAGGAGGATGCTATGTACAGAGTGCGAGGTTCAGGAGGACGCTCTGTACAGATTGAAGGGTTCAGGAGGTCACTATGTACAGAGTGAAGGGTTTAGGAGGACACTATGTAAAGAGTGCAGGGTTCAGGAAGATGCTATGCACAGAGTTCAAAGTTCAGGAGGAAGCTATTTCTAGAGTGCGAGGTTCAGGAAGATTCTATGCACAGAGTGCAGGGTGCAGGAGGACACTATGTACAGAGTGCGGGGTTCAGGAGAACGCTATGTACAGAGTGCGGGGTTTAGGAGCACTCCATGTACCAAGTGCTAAGGTTCAGGAGGACGATATATACAGAGTGCAGGGTTCAGGAGGACGCTATGTACAGAGTGCGTGGTTCAGGAAGATACTGTATACAGAGTGTAGAAGGACGCTACGTACAGAGTGCGGGTTCAGGAGGCCGCTATGTACAGAATGCAGGGTTCAGAAGGATGCTATGTACAGAGTGTGGCATGAAGGAGGACGCTATATACAGAGTGTGGTGTGAAGGAGGACGCTATGTACAGAGTGCAGGGTTCAGAAGGATGCTATGTACAGAGTGCGGTATGAAGGAGGACGCTATGTACAGAGTGCGGTGTTCAGAAGGACGCTATGTACAGAGTGCGGGGTTCAGGGGGATGCTATGTACAGGCTGCCAGGTTGAGGAGGATGCTATGTACAGAGTGCAGGGTTCAGGAGGACGCTATGTACAGAGTGCAGGGTTATGAAGGATGCTATGTACAGAGTGCGGGGTTCAGGAGGATGCTATGTACAGAGTGCAGGGTTCAGGAGGACGCTATGTACAGAGTGAAGGGTTCAGGAGGACGCTATGTACAGAGTGAAGGGTTCAGGAGGACGCTATGTACAGAGTGCAGGGTACAGGAGGACGCTATGTACAGAGTGAAGGGTTCAGGAGGACGCTATGTACAGAGTGAAGGGTTCAGGAGGACACTATGTACAGAGTGAAGGGTTTAGGAGGACATTATGTACAGAATGCAGGGTTCAGGAGGATGCTATGTACAGAGTGCGGGGTTCAGGAGGACACTATGTACAGAGTGAAGGATTTAGGAGGAAATTATGTACAGAGTGCAGGGTTCAGGAGCATGCTATGTACAGAGTGTGGGGTTCAGGAAGACGCTATGTACAGAGTGAAGGGTTCAGGAAGATGCTATGCACAGAGTGCGAGGTTCAGGAGGATGCTATATACAGCGTGCAGGGTTCAGGAAGATGCTATGCACAGAGTGCGAGATTCAGGAGGATGCTATGTACAGAGTTCAAAGTTCAGGAGGAGGCTATTTCTAGAGTGCGAGGTTCAGGAAGATTCTATGCACAGAGTGCAGGGTTCAGTAGGACGCTATGTACAGAGTGCGAGGTTCAGGAGGACGATATATACAGAGTGCGAGTTTCAGGAAGATACTGTGTACAGAGTGTAGAAGGACGCTATGTACAGAGTGCGGGGTTCAGGAGGACGCTATGTACAGAGTGCGGGGTTCAGAAGGACGCTATGTACATAGTGCAGGGTTCAGGAGGACGCTATGTACAGAGTGCAGGGTTCAGAAGGACGCTATGTACAGAGTGCAGTGTGAAGGAGGATGCTATGTACAGAGTGAAGGGTTCAGGAGGACGCTATGTACAGAGTGCGGGGTTCAGGGGGACGCTATGTACAGAGTGCAGGGTTCAGGAGGACGCTATGTACAGAGTGCGGTGTTAAGGAGGACGCTATGTACAGAGTGAAGGGTTCAGGAGGACGCTATGTACAGAGTGCAGTGTGAAGGAGGACGCTATGTACAGAGTGAAGGGTTCTGGAGGACGCTATGTACAGAGTGCGGGGTGAAGGTGGACGCTATGTACAGAGTGCAGTGTTCAGAAGGACGCTATCTACAGAGTGCGGTGTTCAGGAGGACGCTATGTACAGAGTGAAGGGTTCAGGAGGATGCTATGTACAGAGTGCGAGTGTCACGGAACGCCCCACACTCCGCTTGAGTGCTTCCGTCATATACCGCTTCCTAAGTTCTGGAACACGAGTCCAATGGATCTGGCTATAGGAACCCCAAGAACTAGACAACACCAGTCTTGGAGTACATCAGAACTGCCTTTATTTTGAGATCTCACAGACCTTTATACAGCAGGGATGACTCAAAGCTAACCTAATTAACATGACCTAATTTACTACAAAATGTACCCAGACCAGATGACAGTCTTGTGGGCACCGAGCTTCACACATTAATACAATTAACAATACAAACAACAATCTCCCCCCTCCTCAGCCTAGACCATTCGTCTATTAGCCAGGGCTGGTGGCTAATGTGATCAGCTCTCTCAATTAACATAAACACATGTTGATAACACCAGCATCTCCTCACAGGATGTGTCCCAGCAGAATGAATCAGTCTTATCAGCAGGGGGCTGCTGGAGGAATCCCCCCTCCCTCTTCAGGGACACAAATCTACAGTAAGGAGTCCCCATACAATATATACATGACTGAGTCCGATTAATACAGTTCAGACTGGATTTCTCATTCACCTCAAATGCTAGGGCCCATAATCGGTGGGCAACAGGCTTGCACACAGTCCTCTCCAACAGCCTCCGCTCTGGCCATGCCCGTGACATTTCTCCCCTTTCGGCAGGAGACTAACACAGGAGAAGACCCCAGACGGGTTGACTCCGAAGTTAGTAAACAGCTCCAGTCCTCTACTGCCTGTACCCACACAGTACCCCAAACAAATTATCCCAAACAGTGCATTACTCACCCAGCCATCCTCTGCCTCTCTCAGAGAACATATCTGCCGCTGGAGAGAAGACAGGGTGACTGGGCTCACTCTGTCATGCTGTTGGGGATGTGGGCCCACTGCCCAGCATCCCTGGGGTATACAGGTGGAGACTGAAGTCCCATCCACCTTCACAGGAAATCCATCCTCTGTTAGTTGAGGGCAGAGTCCAGCAGTCCTCGGCCCTGTTGCCAGCCCTTCTGCTGGAAACCCCACACCATCTGCTCAGGCTAACTGTTGGAGAGGGAGGCCGACTGCCCCGCCTCCCTGGAACTCTGTAGTTGTTGCCGGTGCTGGGCAGAGGTTGGTAGCACTCTGCCCTGTTGCCAGCACTTCTGCTGAGGACTCCGCATCCTCTGCTCCGGCTAACTGTTGGGGCAGGCAGCTGGCTTCCTCCACTCCCAAACTGTGTAGCTGCCATTGGGGAGGTGAGCCGGCTGCTTCCTTTTCCATTCCCTCATCTGGCTGCTGGGACGACATGTCGATGGTACTGTCTCCCAGGTACACGGATCTTTGCTGGGGAGGAAAGCCCACTTCCTCCACCCTGGCCAACTGTTGGGGAGGGACAACACACACCTCCTCTCCCTTCTCCCCTTGTATCTGCTGCTGGGAAGTGATTGCCATCTTCTCACCCTGAGCCTCCACAATTGCTGCAGGTGTGGGGCAGAGGTCTTGGACCCTCTGTCCGGTTGCCAGCACTTCTGCTGGGGGTTTGCTAGGTGGTTCCTCCTCTACAGAAATGTCTATTAAATCCCCAGTCTCTGGAAGTGGTAAAAGTGTGGGACAGAGGTCTTGGACCCTCTGTTCAGTTACCAGATCTTCAGCTGGAGAAGTTTGTTTTAACTCCATAGATGCTGCTGGCAGAAAATCACATGTCCCTGTCAGTGTTGTGGGAGAAAGGCCGACTACCTCTTCTCTCAGGAAGGCCGAAGCCACTGTTGGTGCTGGGCAGAACACAGTGAACTTTGGCCCTGATATCAGCTCTTCTGCTGGAGGCTCATCAGGTTGTTCTTCCTCAGCAGAAAAGTCTATCAAATCCCATGTCTCTGCAACTGATGTCGGGGAATAGGGGTTCACCATCTCCTGTCCATGGAACCCAGAAGATGCTATCATTTCTGGACAGAGGTTAGCAGAGCTCTGCCCTGTTGTCAGCACTTCAGGTTTGGGGACGGCAATCTCCGGATTTTCCACTGCCGATTCTCTGGCATGCTGCTGAACTTGTTCTAGCAGTTTCCTGTATGCCCTTTCCAGATGCTGCTCCTTCCTTAGCAAATGGTCCAGATCAGGTTTGAGCTCTGAGACCCCTGCAAGACCGAGCATAGACTCTCTATAGTCTCTCATGTCCTCAAGGTCAGGTTCCCCTTCATCGCCAAACATAATAAGATCTGTAAGGTTCTCCCACAGCAATCCAGGGCCGCCAAAGTCATATCCCTCCGGAGAGCATTCTGTTGTCTCCCCTAAATATCCCTCCTCTGCGTGCCATTGCAGAGCCCGATATCGATTGTCCAGCTCTATCTCCTGCTGGACCAGCCTGTCCAACTCAGTCACCCATTGCTCCTGGGGCTGCTCTCCCAGGAATGCCATCCGCAATGCCCGTTGGTCACTGGCCCGTTGCTCTTGGGTTGGAAAGCACTTGCCCTGTTTTATACCAGCGAGACGGAGGGCTGCAATCCAGAGCTCCACCCGAATCAGCTGCCTGAGCTCCAGGTATTCATCCTCAGAGTCCTGGTGTACGTTGAAAGGATGATCCGCAGCAGCCCCGGGAATTCTGATGCCAGGTCCATATCTCCGCTGGGGTGACTGAAGTCTGCTATGCTGATCTTGGATCCAGTTGGAGGTTTGGATGTCCCAGACTTCAGACTTCAGGAAGCTTTCCCGCTGCTTGCCACCAATGTCACGGAACGCCCCACACTCCGCTTGAGCGCTTCCGTCATATACCGCTTCCTAAGTTCTGGAACACGAGTCCAATGGATCTGGCTATAGGAACCCCAAGAACTAGACAACACCAGTCTTGGAGTATATCAGAACTCCCTTTATTTTGAGATCTCAGACCTTTATACAGCAGGGATGACTCAAAGCTAACCTAATTAACATGACCTAATTTACTACAAAATGTACCCAGACCAGATGACAGTCTTGTGGGCACCGAGCTTCACACATTAATACAATTAACAATACAAACAACAATCTCCCCCCTCCTCAGCCTAGACCATTCGTCTATTAGCCAGGGCTGGTGGCTAATGTGATCAGCTCTCTCAATTAACATAAACACATGTTGATAACACCAGCATCTCCTCACAGGATGTGTCCCAGCAGAATGAATCAGTCTTATCAGCAGGGGGCTGCTGGAGGAATCCCCCCTCCCTCTTCAGGGACACAAATATACAGTAAGGAGTCCCCATACAATATATACATGACTGAGTCCGATTAATACAGTTCAGACTGGATTTCTCATTCACCTCAAATGCTAGGGCCCATAATCGGTGGGCAACAGGCTTGCACACAGTCCTCGCCAACAGCCTCCGCTCTGGCCATGCCCGTGACAGGTATATACCGTCCTCATAGAGGATACAGAAGGTGGGATGTGCAGTATACGGTATATACCCTCATAGAGGATACAGAAGGTGAGATGTGCAGTATAC